>NW_026900764.1:0-21463 GCF_033783945.1 Neopsephotus bourkii | reverse complement strand
TGATCCCACCCCAAAAGGGTTCTTAACCCCCCAAATTGGGGTTTAAACCCCCAAAATAGGGATTTGAACCTACAAAATAGGGATTTAAACCTCCCAAAATAGGGTTTTTATCCCCAAAATAGGGGGTTTCTCCCCAAAATAGGGATTTAAGCCCCCCAAAATGGGTTTTTAACCCCAAAATAGGGGTTTTAACCCCCAAAAAAGGGTTTTAAACCCCCAAAATAGGGATTTAAACCTCCCAAAATAGGGTTTTTATCCCCAGAATAGGGGTTTTATCCCCAAAATAGGGGTTGAAACCCCCGAAAATGAGGCTAATTCCCCCCAAATCGGTATTTAAGCCCCCAAAGAAGTTGATATTCCCCTAAAATAAGTAAAACAAGGATAAATCACCCTCAAATAAGGACAAATCACCCTAAAATAACGCTGAATAAACCTAAAATAAAGATCTACACACCTAAAATAAGGATAAATGCCCCCAAAATTCATTTAAAACCCCCAGAAGAAGCTTATTCACCCAAAAACTGCAAGTTTAATACCCCAGAAATGGGTTTATATCTCCCAAAAAGAGGTTTCTTACCCCAAAACCCCCTTTAGACCCCACCAAAACCCCTTTTCCCCCCATTTTCGCCCCAAAACTCCCCCTCCCCTTAATGACGTCATCATAGGGGGGGCTCCCCCCCCCCCTTTACATCCGCCTTGGTCCCCTCCTCTTCCTCCTATGGGGTGGGTGGGGGGGCACCCAGGGGACCCCCATAGGAATGGCTGAGCCTGGAGGTGGGACCCCCCTTATCCATCCCTTTTGGGGGGGGGAAGGTCGTTTTGGGGTGAAAAAGGGGGATTTTGGGGCTGGAAATGGGGATTTGAGTGGAGAAATGTGGATTTTGGGGGGGAAATGGGGATTTTGGGGGGTTGATGTTCGTTTTGGGGTGAAAAAGGGGGAGTTTGGGGCTGGACATGTCGTTTGGGGTGAAAAATGAGGATTTTGGGGGGGAAACGTTGTTTTTGGGGGTAATATTGATTTGGCTGTGAAACGATGCTTTTTTGTGGGGAAAATGGTGATTTTGGGGGGAAAACTGTGATTTTGGGGGGTTAATGGTGATTTTTGAGGTGAAAAAAGGTGATTTTGGGGCTTAGTGGTGCTTTGGGGGCGGTGATGTTGATTTGGGGTCAAAAGCAGGGATTTTGGGGGTTAATGGTGGTTTTTGTGGGGGAAAAGGTGATTTTGGAGCGGAAAATGTCAGTTTTTTGGGGGGGTAATTGTGGTTTTGGTGATTTTGGGCCTAAACCCCCTAGTTTTGGGCCTAAACCACCTAATTTCGGGGTCAAACAACTGCTTTTTGTAGTTGAAACCTTAATTTGGGGGGTAACCCCCCTGATTTTGTGATTAAACCCCCTAATTTTGGGCCTAAACCCCCTAATTTTGGGTCTAAACCCCCTACTTTTGGGCTTAAACCACCTAATTTCGGGGTCAAACAACTGCTTTTTGGGGTGGAAACCTTAATTTTGGGTCTAAACCCTCTACTTTTGGGCCTAAACCCCCTACTTTTGGGCCTAAACCACCTAATTTCGGGTATAAACCACCTAAATTTGGGTCTCAATCACCTAAATTTTGGGCTTAAACCACCTAATTTCGGGGTCAAACAACTGCTTTTTGGGGTTGAAACCTTAATTTGGGGGGTAACCCCCCTAATTTTGGGCCTAAACCCCCTAATTTTGGGTCTAAACCCCCTAATTTTGGGCTTAAACCCCCTGATTTTGGGCCTAAACCCCCTAATTTTGGGCCTAAACCCCCTAATTTTGGGTCTAAACCCCCTACTTTTGGGCTTAAACCACCTAATTTCGGGGTCAAACAACTGCTTTTTGGGGTGGAAACCTTAATTTTGGGTCTAAACCCTCTACTTTTGGGCCTAAACCCCCTACTTTTGGGCCTAAACCACCTAATTTCGGGTATAAACCACCTAAATTTGGGTCTCAATCACCTAAATTTTGGGCTTAAACCACCTAATTTCGGGGTCAAACAACTGCTTTTTGGGGTTGAAACCTTAATTTGGGGGGTAACCCCCCTAATTTTGGGCCTAAACCCCCTAATTTTGGGTCTAAACCCCCTAATTTTGGGCTTAAACCCCCTGATTTTGGGCCTAAACCCCCTAATTTTGGGCCTAAACCCCCTAATTTTGGGTCTAAACCCCCTACTTTTGGGCTTAAACCACCTAATTTCGGGGTCAAACAACTGCTTTTTGGGGTGGAAACCTTAATTTTGGGTCTAAACCCTCTACTTTTGGGCCTAAACCCCCTACTTTTGGGCCTAAACCACCTAATTTCGGGTATAAACCACCTAAATTTGGGTCTCAATCACCTAAATTTTGGGCTTAAACCACCTAATTTCGGGGTCAAACAACTGCTTTTTGGGGTTGAAACCTTAATTTGGGGGGTAACCCCCCTAATTTTGGGCCTAAACCCCCTAATTTTGGGTCTAAACCCCCTAATTTTGGGTCTAAACCCCCTGATTTTGGGTCTAAACCCCCTGATTTTGGGCCTAAACCCCCTAATTTTGGGTCTAACCCCCCTCCTTTCCTGTCTCCCCCATCCCATTCCCCCCCCCCCATGCTCCCAGCTCCCCCCCCCACCATGGACTCGGACCCACAGCGCCCGCCCCACAGCCCCCCCCACCCCTTGCCCTCCCCATTGAACCTGCCCTTGATCCTGGAGGAGCTCCGCGTCCTGCAGCAGCGCCAGCTCCACCAGCTCCAGCTCACCGAGGACATCTCCCGCCAGCTCCTCCTCCTGGGCACCCTGCACGCCCTGCCCCACAAGGCCCCCTTCCTGCCCCACCGCTGCCCCATAGCCCACAGCCGCTGCGCCCCGTCCCGCGCCGCTGGCAAGGGTCAGCGACAGCGCCCCACGCTCGTGGGGCTGGGGCCGCTGCCTGCGCAGCACGGGGGGCGGGGGGGACTGGGGGGGGTGGTGGGGAAGGGGGCGGAGGGGAATGGGGGCAACCAAGTGCTCAGTGGGGGCAAGCAAGTCAATGGGGCCAAGCAAGTCAATAGGAGCAACCAGCCACTCAATGGGGGCAACCAACCGCTCAATGGGGGCAACCAAGTCAATGGGGGCAAGCAAGTCAATGTGGGCAACCAATCACTCAATAGGGGCAACCAAGTCAATAGGAGCAACCAGCCACTCCATGGGGGCAACCAAGTCAATGGGAGCGACCAGCAACTCAATGGGGGAAACCAAGTCAATGGGGGCAACCAATCACTCAATGGGGGCAACCAAGTCAATGGGGGCAAGCAAGTCAATAGGAGCACCCAGCCACTCAATGGGGGCAACCAAGTCAATGGGGGCAACCAATCACTCAATGGGGGCAACCAAGTCAATGGGGGCAACCAATCACTCAACGGGGGCAACCAAGTCAATGGGGGCAACCAACCACTCCATGGGGGCAACCAAGTCAACAGGAGCAACCAATCACTCCATGGGGGCAACCAAGTCAACAGGAGCAACCAATCACTCAACGGGGGCAACCAAGTCAATGGGGGCAACCAAGTCAATGGGGGCAACCAGCCACTCAGTGGGGGCAACCAAGTCAATAGGAGCAACCACGTCAATGGAGGCAACCAAGTCAATGGGAGCAACCAAGTCAATAGGAGCAACCAACAGGCCAATGGGGGCAACCAGCCACTCAATGGGGGCAACCAAGTCAATGGAGGCAACCAACTGCTCAATGGGGGCAACCAAGTCAATGGAGGCAACCAACCGCTCAATGGGGGCAACCAAGTCAACAGGAGCAACCAACCGCTCAATGAAGGCAACCTAATCAACGGGGGCAACCAACATGTCAGTGTGGGCAACCAACCACTCAATGGGGGCAACCAAGTCAATGGGGGCAACCAACAGGTCAATGGAGGCAAGCAAGTCAATGGGGGCAAGCAAGAGGTGACCGTGGCCCCTCACCGTGGCATTGTGGCTGCTCAAGAGGTCAATGGGGGCCCCCAGGAAGTGAAGGTGGGTGCCCAGCACCATGGTGGGGCCGGCCATGGCCATGGGGGCACCCAACTGGGCAACGTGGGCAAGCAACAAGGCAATGGGGACAGCCAGCAAGTCAATGGGAGCAGCCAGCAGGTCAATGGGAGCACCCAGCAAGTCAATGGGAGCCCCATTCAAGTCAATGGGAGCACCCATCAAGTCAATGGGAGCACCCAACAGGTCAATGGGAGCACCCAGCAGGTCAACATGGACACCCAGCAAGTCAATGGGAGCACCCAGCAGGTCAATGGGAGCCCCATTCAGGTCAATGGGAGCACCCAACAAGTCAATGGGAGCACCCATCAAGTCAACCCAAACACCCATGAGGTCAATGGGGGAGCCCCAGTCAATGGGGGCACCCATCAAGTCAATGGGAGCCCCATTCCAGTCAATGGGAACCCCATTCCAGTCAACGGGAACCCCATTCAAGTCAACGGGAGCCCCATTCCAGTCAACGAGAGCACCCATCAAGTCAATGGGAGCACCCATGAGGTCAATGGGAGCACCCAACAAGCCAATGGGAGCCCCATTCAACCCAATGGGAGCCCCATTCCAACCAACGGGAGCCCCATTCAACCCAGTGGGAGCCCCATTCAACCCAATGGGAGCCCCATTCCAGCCAATGGGAGCCCCATTCAACCCAATGGGAGCCCCATTCCAGCCAATGGGAGCCCCCCCCTCCCCCTCGCCGCCTTCCCCAAGCTGCGGCTGCTGTCGGGGGCCAATGGGTGCAAGGGGGGCCCTGCCCCCACCCCATCATGGCCGCTCTTCCTCCCCTCCCCCCCCCCATCATCATCCCCATTGACGTCAATGGGAGCCCAATGGCAGCCGTGGGGGGGGCCCCCCCCCGCCCCCTGCCCCCCTCTGGGCCCGGAGAGGGGGGAGGGGCAGGAGGCACCAGGAGGAGGAGGAGGAAGGGAGGAGGAAGGGGAGGTAAGAGGGGGATGGGGGAGGGGAAGGGGGGTGGGGGGGGATTGGGGGGAAAAAATTGGGGTAAATTTGGGGGATTTGGGTGGGATTTGAGTGGAATTTGGGGGAAATTTGGGTGGGAATTGGGGGAAATTGGGGGAAATCGGAAATTTGGGGGATTTGGGGTGGATTTGGGGAAAATTGGGGAAATTTGGGTAGAATTTGGGGGAAATTTGGGTGGGTTTTGAGTGGTATTTGGGGGAAATATGGGTGGGATTTGGGGGAAATTTGGGGAAAATTGGGGGAAATTTGGATGGGATTCGAGTGGAGTTTGGGGGAAATTTGGGGGAAATATGGGTGGGATTTTGGGGAAAATTGGGGGGAAATTCGGGTGGAAATCTAAGGGAAATTGGGGAAATTGTGGGGAAATGGAGGGAATTTCGGGAAAATTGTGGGGAAAATGAAGGAATTTGGGTGGAAATTGGGGAAAAAACTGGGAAAATGGTGAAATTTGGGGAAAATCCCTTGGGAATAAAGGGAAAAGGGGGGGCAATGGGGGGAAACTGAGGCACAGCAGCACTGACCCCCCCCTCCTCTCCCCACAGGCCCCAATGGAGCAGGACCCCCCCATGGATGTGGAAGGGGACCAGTAGGACAATGGGGGGTGATGGAGACCCCCCCTGCACCCCATCCCCCACCCCCATAACCATAGATTAGGCCATTAAAGCCATTAAACAGCCCCTCCCCCCCCCTCTGGGCTTATTTTGGGGGTGGGGGGGCTTCTCAGGGGACAAAATGGCGGCCGTTGCCACGGAGACGATGCGCAAGATGGCGGCGGTTGCCATGGAGATAGTGGATAACATTCAAGATGGCGGCGGTCGCTATGGAGATCTAGGTAGCATTCAAGATGGCGGCGGTCGCTATGGAGATGGGGGATAACATTCAAGATGGCGGCGGTCGCTATGGAGATCTATGTAGCATTCAAGACGGCGGCGGTCGCTATGGAGATAGTGGATAACATTCAAGATGGCGGCGGTCGCTATAGAGATCTAGGCAGCATTCAAGATGGCGGCGGTCGCTATGGAGCTCTAGATAGCATTCAAGATGGCGGCGGTTGGTATGGAGACAGGCGATAACATTCAAGATGGCGGCGGTCGCTATGGAGATAGGGGAGCGCGGCCGTTGCCATGGCGATACGCGCCAGCCCTCAAGATGGCGGCTGTCGCGAAAGAGACGGCGTAAAGCGGCTGTACCCTCTCTAAAGATGGCGACCGCTGCCATGACGATAAGCGCCAGCTTCCAAAATGGCGGTCGTTGCCATGACGATAAGCGCCAGCCCACAAGATGGCGGCTGCCGTTACTGAGGCGCTGCCAGCTCTCAAGATGGCGGCCCGTTGCCATGACGATCCGCCTTCCCCAGCGGTCACTTCCGCTTCCGGCTCCGTGAGGGGAAGGCGGCGGGGCCTACCCCGGTTAGGCCGCATCCCGGGATCGCAGAGGCCCGATCCCGTTGATCCCGGTGCCGGATCCCGTTGATCCCGTTACCGGCGCCATGTCGGACACGTGGAGCTCCATCCAGGCCCATAAGAAGCAGCTGGATTCGCTCCGGGAGCGGCTGCAGCGGCGGAGGAAGCAGGACCCGCTGGGTGATTAACGGGGGGGGGTTAATGAGGGGAAAGGGGGTAAATAAGGGGTTAATGAGGGGTAAGGGGTTAATTAATGGGGGAATGGGGGAATTAAGGGGGTTAATGAGGGTAAGGGGGTAATTAATGGCGTTAATGAGGGGGAATGGTGCAATTAATGGGGTTAATGAGGGGGAATGGGGAATTAATGGGGTTCATGAGGGGGAATGGGGGAATTAATGGGGTTAATGAGGGGGAATGGGGAATTAAGTGGGTTAATGAGGGGGAATGGGGAATTAAGTGGGTTAATGAGGGGGAATGGGGAATTAATGGGGTTAATGAGGGGGAATGGGGGAATTAATGGGGTTAATGAGGGGGAATGGGGCAATTAATGGGGTTAATGAGGGGGAATGGGGTAATTAATGGGGTTAACGAGGGGGAATGGGGGAATTAATGGGGTTAATGAGGGGGAATGGGGGAATTAAGGGGGTTAATGAGGGGGAATGGGGCAATTAATGGGGTTAATGAGGGGGAATGGGGAATTAATGGGGTTAATGAGGGGGAATGGGGCAATTAATGGGGTTAATGAGGGGGAATGGGGCAATTAATGGGGTTAATGAGGGGGAATGGGGTAATTAATGTGGTTAATGAGGGGTAAAGGGGGTAATTAATGGGGTAATGAGGGGGAATGGGGGAATTAATGGGGTTAATGGGGTTAATTAAGGGGTTTAATGGGGTAAATGGGATTAATGAGGGTTAATTAGGAGGTTAATGGCCATTAATTAGGGCTACTGGCAATTGATAAGGATAATTATGGGGGTTAATGGCACTGAATAGGATTAATTAGGGGGTTTATAGCCATTAATGGGGTTTAATGGCAATTAATACGGTTAATTGGGGGGTTAAGGGGGTTAGTGGTTTTAATTACAGGGTTTATAGCCATTAATGGGGTTTAATGTCAATAAGGTTAATTAGGGGGGTTAAGGGGGTTAATGGCTTTAATTAGGGGCTTAATGGCCCTTAATGAGGCTTAAATGCCCTCAATGGGGGGTCCTGGCTTAATGAGGGTGTTCATTAACCCCTATTAATGAGCCCCTCCCCGTCTTCCCCCCAGACCCCACCCCCCCTCGCACCTCCAGCCCGGCCCCTCCACCTCCCTCCTCCTCCTCCCCCCCTCCCTCCTCCTCCTCCTCAGTGACGTCATCGCTGACGTCATCCTCGCGCCGCCCTGCCCCCGATGACGTCACCGCCTGCGACCCCGCCCTCGAGCGCCGCCTCCTCCTCCTCCTCGCCGACCCCCCCCTCCCGCTGCCGGCCGACGCCGAGGCCCTCTGCCGCGTCATGGCCGCCGTGAGTGACGTCACTTCCTGCCGCGGCGGCCATCTTGGGGTCACCACTTCCTGCCTTCCTGTCTTATAGGCAGCTATAGAAGGGGTCTATGGGGGGGGCGTGGTTAATGTATGATGACATCATCTCCATAGATGGGGTTTATTCGTCCCTATAGGATGACATCACCTCCATAGATGGGGTTCTATTGGTCCCCATAGGATGCCGCCATTCCCTCAAAGGGGGGCGTGGCCTGATGACCTCCCATTGCCCCGCCCACAGGATGACGTCACGGCCCCGCCCCCGCCCCGGCACGCCGTTGAGAGCCTCCTGCAGAAGTTTGCGGCCCAGGAGCTCATCGAGGTGCGCCGGGGGCTCTTAGCCCCGCCCACCGATGACGTCATTTCCGGCTCCGCCCCCATCATGGTGGTGACCTACGCCGACCGCTCCAAGCTGAGCGCCATGATGATGACGTCACCGCCGGCGGCGGCGGGGGGGAGGAGGAGGAAGGCGGAGCAAGATGGCGGCGTTGCCACGGCGACGATGGGGGAAGGAGGAGGAGGAGGGGAAGGGAAGGAGGGGGTGAAGAGAGCGCGCAAGATGGCGTCGGACGTGGACCTGGAGATCGAGAGCCTCCTGAGTCAGCAGTCCACTAAGGAGCAGCAGAGCAAGAAGGTGAGGGGGACAAGATGGCCGCCGGGGGGGGGACGCGTATACAAGATGGCTGCTGTGGGGGGGAACACATATACAAGATGGCCGCCGTGGGGGGGGACACATATACAAGATGGCCGCCATGGGGGGGAACACATATACAAGATGGCCGCCATGGGGACACACATTCAAGATGGCCGCCACGGGACACACACACACACACACACACACACACACACACACACATATATATATCCAAGATGGCCGCCATGGAGACACACATCCAAAATGGCCGCCATGGTGGACACACACACATCCAAGATGGCCGCCATGCGGGGAGACACATATCCAAGATGGCCGCCATCAGGACACATATCCAAGATGGCCGCCATGGGGGGCACATATCCAAGATGGCCGCCATGTGGGAGGCACATATCCAAGATGGCCGCCATGGGGGAGGCACATATCCAAGATGGCCTCCATGGGGGAGGCACATATCCAAGATGGCCGCCATGGGGGCACATATTCAAGATGGCCGCCACGGGGGACACACATCCAAGATGGCAGCCATGGGGGCACATATCCAAGATGGCCGCCACGGGGGACACACATCCAAGATGGCAGCCATGGGGGCACATATCCAAGATGGCCGCCACGGGGGACACACATCCAAGATGGCAGCCATGGGGGGCAGACATATCCAAGATGGCTGCCATGAGGAGGACACATCCAAGATGGCCACCATGGGAAGGGGTGAGATGGTCAATGGGGAGCCATCAATGGGGATCCATCAATGGGGTCTCTGGGGCTGTGTCTATGGGGCAGGGCTGTGTCTATGGGGCAGGGCTGTGTCTCCCTATGGGGCAGGTGAGCCAGGAGATCCTGGAGCTGCTCCACAGCACCACGGCCAAGGAGCAATCCATGGTGGACAAGTTCCGGTCCCGGGGCCGGGCCCAGGTCCAGGAGTTCTGCGAGCACGGGACCAAGGAGGAGTGCGTGAGGGGGAGCGGGGGGCAGAGGCCCTGCCCGAGGCTGCACTTCCGGTGAGGGGGGAGGGGCGACGGGGGGAGGGGCAGCAATGGGGGGAGGGGCATCTATGGGGAGGGATCCATAGGGACACCCATAGACCTATAGGGATACCCATAGACCCATAGGGATACCCATAACGACATGGAGATACCCATAGGGACACCAATAGACCCATAGGGACACCAATAGACCCATAGGGACACCCATAGACCCATAGGGATGTCCATAGGGATGTCCATAGACCCATAGATCCATGTTCTCCACCCATAGACCCATAGACCCATGTTCTCCACCCATAGACCCACATTCTCCACCCACAGACCCACAGCTCCATCTCCCTATTACCAAACACCCCCAAACGGCCCCAAAACCCCCTGGTTTCACCCCAAAACCCCCCCTCCTGCCCCATAGCCGCATCATCAACAAGCACACGGACGAGTCCCTTGGGGACTGCTCCTTCCTCAACACCTGCTTCCATATGGACACCTGCAAGTACGTGCACTACGAGATCGACGCCGGCCCCATAGCGCCGCCCCATAGCCCGCCCCACACCTCTGCCCCACGGCAGACACGGACACCCCCCCCCAAGGAGCTGGTCCGGCCCCCCGGGGGGAGCGATGCTGGGGCCGATCGGCTCTTCCCACCGCAGGTAATGGGGGTTAATGGGATCAATGGGGATCAATGGGATGGGGATCAATGGGGATGGGGATCAATGGGGATCAATGGGGATGGGATTGGGAGGGGATTGGGTTGGAACTGGGGAGAAATTGGGAGGGATTTTGAGGGATTCGGCAGAATTTGAAAGGTTTTGGTTCGGATTTTGGGGAAATTTTGATGGATTTGGAAAATTCTGACAGATTTGAAGAAATTTTGAGATATTCTGAGAAATTTTGATGAATTTGTCAGAATTTGAGAGGTTTTGATCGAAATTTTGGAGAAATTTGCAGGGATTTTGAGAAACCTTGACGGATTTTGAGAAATTTTGTGCGATTTTGATGGATTCAGCAGAATTTGAAAGTTTTTGTTGTAATTTTGGACAAAATCTGATGAATTTTGATGAATTCATTAGAATTTGAGAGGTTTTTGTTGGAATTTTGTTGAAATTCTGATGGATTTGTAGAAATCCTGCTAGATTTTTATAAATTCCGATGGATTTCGATGAATCTGTCAGAATTTGAGAGGTTTCTGTTGTAATTTTGGGTAAATTTTAATGGATTTTGAGAAATTTTGATGGATTTTGAGAAATTCTGATGGATTCGTCAGAATTTGAGAGGTTTTGGTTGGAATTCTGGATAAATTTTGATAGATATTGATAAATTCTGATCGATTTTGATGAATCCATCAGAATTCGAGCGCTTTCTATTGTAACTTTATTGAAATTCTGTTGGATTTTGACAAATTTTGCTGGATATTGATAAATTCCGAGTAATTTCACCGAACCCATCAGCATTGGAACCGTTTCCATAGTAATTTTCTTAAAATTTTTCCACCCGCGCACGACCCCTTCCGTATTTTTCACATTTTTGCCCCTCACCTCCCCCACCCCCATTTCTGTTGTAATTTTCTTAAAATTCCTCCGCCTGCGCACGACCCCCTCCGTATTTTTCACAAATGTTGCCCCTCCCCCCCCCATTTCCATTGTAATTTTCTTAAAATTTTTCCACCCGCGCACGACCCCCTCCGTATTTTTCACAAATGTTGCCCCTCCCCCACCCGTTTCCGTTGTAATTTTCTTAAAATTTTTCCACATGCGCACGACCCCCTCCGTATTTTTCACAAATGTTGCCCCTCCCCCCCCACCCATTTCCATTGTAATTTTCTTAAAATTTTTCCACACGCGCACGACCCCCTCTGTATTTTTCACAAATGTTGCCCCTCCCCCACCCGTTTCCGTTGTAATTTTCTTAAAATTTCTCCACCCGCGCACGACCCCCTCCGTATTTTTCACAAATGTTGCCCCTCCCCCACCCCCACCCGTTTCCGTTGTAATTTTCTTAAAATTTCTCCACCCACACACGACCCCCTCCGTATTCTTCACAAAGGTTGCCCCTCCCCCACCCGTTTCCGTTGTAATTTTCTTAAAATTTTTCCACATGCGCACGACCCCCTCCGTATTTTTCACAAATGTTGCCCTCCCCCACTCTGTTTCCATTGTAATTTTATTAAAATTTCTCCACCCACACACGACCCCCTCCGTATTTTTCACAAATGCTGCCCCTCCCCCACCCCCGTTTCCTTTGTAATTTTATTAAAATTCCTCCGCCCGCGCACGACCCCCTCCGTATTTTTCACAAATGTTGCCCCTCCCCCACCCCATTTCCCCTCCCCCACCCGTTTCCATTGTAATTTTATTAAAATATTTCCACCCGCGCACGACCCCCTCTGTATTTTTCACAAATTTTGCCCCTCCCCCACCCCCATTTCCATTGTAATTTTCTTAAAATTTTTCCACCCGCGCACGACCCCCTCTGTATTTTTCACATTGTTGCCCCTCCCCCACCCCATTTCCCCTCCCCCCCCCCCCATTTCCCCCCCCCCATTGCAGTGGATCTGCTGCGACATCCGGTACCTGGACGTGAGCATCCTGGGTAAGTTCTCGGTGGTGATGGCCGACCCCCCCTGGGACATCCACATGGAGCTGCCCTATGGGACCCTCACCGACGATGAGATGCGGCGCCTCAACATCCCCGGCCTGCAGGATGAGGGCTTCCTCTTCCTCTGGGTCACCGGAAGGTCTGACCCCCACTGAAATGGCGGGGGGGGGGGGGGGGGGGGGGGTCCATTGGGGTCTTAGAATGGGGGGGTTCCATTGGGGTCTTCCATTGGGATCTTCCATTTGGGTCCATAGGGGGGGTCCATTGGGGTTGTCCATTGATATCCTCCATTGGGGTCTTCCATTGGGATCTTCCATTGGGGTCGCCATTGGGGTCTTCTATTGGGGTCTTACATTGGGGGGTCCATTGGGGTCTTCCATTGGGGGGTCCATTGGGGGGTTCATTGGGGTCTTCCATTGGGGGGGTCCATTGGGGGGTTCATTGGGGGGTTCCATTGGGGTCTTCCATTGGGGCGGTCCATTGGGGGGTTCATTAGGGGGGTCCATTGGGGTCTTCCATTGGGGTCTCCATTGGGTTCTTCCATGGGGGGGTCCATTTGGGTCTTCCATTGGGGTCTTCCATTGGGGAGTCCATTCGGGGGGTCCATTGGGGGGTTCCATTGAGGTCTCCATTGGGGCCTCCATTGGGGTCCCCCAACCCCATCAGGGCCCCAAACCCCCCTTAGATACCCTCAAACCCCCTTTATTGTCCCCAAATCCCCTTTATTCACCCCAAACCCCCTTTATTCACCCCAAAAACCCCTTTATTGACCCAAAACCCCCCTTTTTGACCCCAAAACCCCCTTGGTGACCCCAATCCCTCCTCTCCACAGGGCCATGGAGCTGGGCCGCGAATGCCTCAACCTCTGGGGGTGAGTTTTGATGTTCTGAGCTCCCCAAAATCACCGTTTTTCACCCCAAAATGACCCAAAATCGCTTTTTCATCCAAAATGATCCAAAATAGCCCTTTTTCACTCCAAAATGACCCAAAATCACCGTTTTTCACCCCAAATGACGCAAAATCGCTTTTTTTCACCCCAAATGACCCAAAATCATCGTTTTTCACCCCAAATGACGCAAAATCGTTTTTTTCACCCCAAATGACCCAAGATCGCCCTTTTTCACCCCAAAATTGCCATTTTTCACCCCAAAATGACCCAAAATCAGTTTTTACCCCAAAATTACCCAAAATCACCCTTTTTCACCCCAAAATGACCCAAAATTGCTTTTTCACCCAAAATGACCCAAAATCACCCTTTTTCACCCCAAAATCGCCGTTTTCACCCCAAATGACCCAAAATTGCCCTTTTTCACCCTAAATGACCCAAAATCACCTTTTTACACCCCAAAATCGCCATTTTTCACCCCAAATGACCCAAAATCGCTTTTTCACCCCAAATGACCCAAAATCGCGGTTTTTTCCCCCAAACGGGCAGGTACGAGCGGGTGGATGAGATCATCTGGGTGAAGACCAATCAGCTGCAGCGAATCATCCGCACCGGCCGCACCGGGCACTGGCTCAACCACGGCAAGGAGCACTGCTTGGTATGGGGGGAAAACGGGCGATTTTGGGTCTTTTGGGGTGAAAAAGGGGGATTTGGGGTCTTTTGGGGTGAAAAAGGGGGATTTTGGGTCTTTTGGGGTGAAAAAGGGGGATTTTGGGTATTTTGGGGTGAAAAAAGGGGGATTTTGGGTCTTTTGGAATGAAAAAGGGGAATTTTGGTTCTTTTGGGGTGAAAAAGGGGGATTTTGGGTCTTTTGGGTGAAAAAGGGGGATTTGGGGTCTTTTGGGGTGAAAATGGCGATTTTGGGTCATTTGGGGTGAAAAAGGGGGATTTAGGGTCTTGGGGTGGAAAAGGGGGATTTTGGGTCTGGGAGGGGGGTTTTGGGGTGGAAAAGGGGGATTTTGGGTCTGGGAGGGGGTTTTGGGGTGGAAAAGGGGGATTTTGGGTCCAAGAGGGGGGTTTTGGGGTGGAAAAGGGGGATTTTGGGGTGGAAAAGGGGGATTTTGGTGTCCTGGACTGGGCTTTTGGGGTGGAAAAGGGGGATTTTGGGTCCAAGAGTGGGGTTTTGAGGTGGAAAAGGGGGATTTTGTGTTCCGAAAGGCCTATTTTGGGTTCAGAAAGGCAGATTTTGGGTTCAGAAAGGCAGATTTTGGGTACAGAAAGGCCGATTTTGGGTACAGAAAGGCAGATTTTGGGTTCGGAAATGCAGATTTTGTCTCATTTTGGGTCAAAACCCCCCATTTTTCCCTATGAGGTCGGGGTGAAAGGCAACCCCCAAGGCTTCAACCGGGGCTTGGACTGCGACGTCATCGTGGCCGAGGTGACGCCCTTTAAACCCCAGCCAATCACAGCCGCCGCCGCTGATGACGTCATTGGCGGCGTCATTTGCATATGCTAATGAGGGCGTCGGTGTCGACCAATCAGGTGCGGTCGACGAGCCACAAGCCGGATGAGATCTATGGGATGATCGAGAGGCTCTCGCCCGGCACGCGCAAGATCGAGCTCTTCGGGCGGCCCCACAACGTCCAGCCCAACTGGTAATTAGCATCTCATTAGCATATAATTAACATCTCATTAGCATCTGATTAACGGGGGATTGATAGCTCGCTAATAGGTGCTTAATAGCGCGATAATGGTTAATCTATAGTGGGTAATAAATAGGTTGGGAATGGGTGATAATAGTGCGGTAATGGGGAATTAATAGGGAATTAATGGAGAATTAATGGATCGGTAATAGATTGGTGATGGATAATTAATGAGGGTGAATTGATAGGTTGGTAATGGGTGATTAATGGATAATTGATGGCTTGGTAATAGGTCAGATGGATAATTAGTAATTAATGGGTAATTGATAGCTTGGTAATGGCTAATTAATAATTAATAGCTTGCTAATAGCTCATAATGGATAATTAGTAAGTAATGAATGGCTAATTAATAACTCAGTAATGGCTATTCAAGAACTAAGTGATGGTTAATTAATAGCTTGCTAATAGCTCAGTAATGACTATTCAGTAACTAATTATGACTAATTAATAATTCAGTAATGGCTGTTCAAGAACTAATTAATGGTTAATATTTTGTTAATAGCTTGGTAATGGATAATTAATAACCAATTAATGGCTAACTCATAGCTCACTAAAGACTATTCAAGCAGTAATTAAATAGCTTGTTAACAGCTCAGTAATGGCTATTCAAGAACTAATGAATGACTAATTAATACCTATTAATAGACTGATAGATGAATGAATGCCCCTAGCTAAGGAATGACCCCAATGAATGAATGATCGACCCTAATGAATGAATGACCATCATTAATGAATTAATGACCTTAATGGGTTAACTAATGACCCTAATGAGTTAATTAACGATGCTAATGAGATTATTAATTATTAATGATTAATGACAATTAATTACCAGGATCACGCTGGGGAACCAGCTGGACGGGATCCACCTGCTGGACCCGGACGTGGTCGCGCACTTCAAGCGGCTCTACCCCGACGGCGTCATCTCCAAGCCCAAAAACCTCTAGTTTGGGGCCCCGATTTTGGGCTAAAAAACGGCGATTTTGGGGCCGCAATAAAGGGCAATGCGGGAGGAAGGATCCGGGTGTGTTTGTTATGGGGGGAATGGGGGGGTTTGGGGGGAAAAAGGAGAGTTTTGGGGTGACAAAAGATGGGGTGGGGGGAGATCGTTTTGGGGGCTAAAAACCCCATTTTTGGGGTTAAAAAGCCCATTTTTGGGGCTAAAATGCCCATTTTGGGGGGCTAAAAAGCCCATTTTGGGGGGTTCAGAGACTGGTTTCTGGGGTGAAAAAGAACATTTTTAGGGTTAGAAAAGCAGGGTTTTGGGGTGAAAAAGATCATTTTGGGGCTAAAAAGCCCATTTTTGGGGGCTAGAAATTCCATTGTAGGGGTCTAAAGCCTGGTTTTGGGGTGAAAAAGAACATTTTGGGGGCTATAAAATCTGGATTTAGGGGTGAAAAAGATCATTTTGGGGCTAGAAAGCCCATTTTTGGGAGTAAAATGTCCATTTTTGGGGTCTAAAGCCTGGTTTTGGGGTAAAAAAGAATGTTTTGGGGGCTAAAAAGCTCATTTGGGGGCATCCAAATCCCATTTTTGGGGCTAAAAACCCCATTTTTGGGGTTCCAAACACTGTTTTTTGTGCTCCAAGACCTGGTTTTGGGGTTAAAAAGCCCATTTTTGGGGTTCCATACCTTGTTTCTTGTGCTCCAAGATGCAGTTTTTGGGCTAAAAAGCCCATTTTTGGGGTTCCAAAGGCCCATTTTGGTGCCAAAAGCTGCAGTTTTGGTCCTCCAGGACCCATTTTTGGGGGTGCAAACACGCATTTTTCCGTCCCCAAGCCCCATTTTTGGGGTAAAACCACTCAGTTTTGGGTCAACTCCCCCATTTTTAGCCCCCCCAAGCCCCATTTTCGGGGCAACCCCCCCCATTTTTGGCCCTTCCAGACCCATTTTTGGGGTAAAACCACCCATTTTTGGCTTCCCGAGCCCCATTTTTGGGGTGAAACTCCCCAGTTTTAGGTCCCCAAGCCCATTTTGGGGTCAAAACCCCCTATTTTGGGGTCAAAACCCCCCATTTTTAGTTCCCCAAGCCCCATTTTTGGGTCTCCAACCCCATTTTTGGGGTGAAAACGCCTATTTTTAGGTCCCCGAGCCCCATTTTTAGGCCTCCAACGCCCATTTTGGGTCGAAACCCCCTATTTATGGGTCGAAAACCCCATTTTTGTGTCCCCAAGCCCCATTTTTGGGTGAAACCCCCTATTTTTGGGACTAAAAACCCCGTTTTTGGCTCAACCCCCCCTATTTTTGGGTCGAGAAACCCCATTTTTCGGTCCCCAAGCCCCATTTTTGGGTCAAAACCCCCCTTTTTTGGCCCTTTTTCCCCCCCAACCACACCCGAAGGCTCCTGCACCCCTTTAATACGAACCAGGGCACAAAGGGGGGGTCTATGGGGGGGTGGGGGGCGCCCCATGAGTGCCCATGGGGGGGGTGGGGGAGGGGCTCACTTGACGAAGACGACGCTGTTGGGGCCGGCGTTGCGGGCGGCGAGCCAGGCCAGGAACACGTCCCTGCGGTTTGGGGCGAAAAAGGGCGATTTTGGTTAAAAATGGGGTTTTTGGTTAAAAAGGGCTTTTTTTTGGGGGAAAAAAGGGGTTTTGGGTGGAAAAAGGGGGTTTTGGGGGAAAAAGGGGGTTTTTGGCCCGTTTTTGGGTGGTTTGGGGGTGGTTTTGTCTGTTTTGGGGGGTTTTGGGCTGGTTTTGCCCATTTATGGGTGTTTTGGGGCTGTTTTGGGGTGGTTTGGGGCCATTTTTGGCCGTTTCTGGGTGGTTTAGGGGTGGTTTTGTCTGTTTTGGGGGGGTTTTAGGGCTGGTTTTGCTCATTTCTGGATATTTGCGGCCATTTTGGGGTGGTTTTGCTCATTTATGGGTGTTTTGGGGCTGTTTTGGGGTGGTTTGGGGCCATTTTTAGCTGTTTCTGGGCTGGTTTTGCAAGTTTTTGGCGGTTTCTGGGTGTTTTGGGGCTGGTTTTGCTCATTTCTGGGGATTTTGGGGTCGTTTTTGGGTGATTTCGGGCCATTTTTTCCCGTTTCTGAGTGTTTTTGGCCTGATGTTGCTCATTCTGGGTGTTTTGGGGCCATTTTTGGCCATTTCTTGGTGTTTTGGGGCTGGTTTTGCTCATTTGAGTGTTTTGGAGCTGGTTTGGGGCCATTTTTGCCCGTTTCTGGGTGTTTTGAGGCCGTTTTTGGGTGTTTCTGGGTGTTTTGGGGGTGTTTTTGGGGTGTTTTGGGGTGTTTTGGGTACCCACCGGCAGTGCCTGACCACGCACTCGCTGCTGCAGTATTCCTCATCCCAGTCCCCGCTGGCCACGGGCGCGTTCCCGCATCCCGCCCGGATGCAGCGTGCGGGGGGGGGGTCCTCGGGTACCAGCTCCACGGCCAGGCCCGGGGGGGACTCGGCCTGCGGGGGGGGGGGGAACAGCATCGGGGACCATTGAGCCCCATTGAACCCCATTAAAATCCCATTGAACCCCATTAAATCCTGTTGGATCCCAATGAATCCTATGGAAATCCCAAATTTTGCCCAAATCCCTCCCAAATCCACAATTTCCCCCCAAATTCTCCCCCAAATTCCTCCCAAATCCACGATTTCCCTCCAAATTCCACCAAACACCCCGAAAAGTCCTCAAAATTCCCCCAAAATCCCAGCAAACCCCCAAATCCACCATTTCCCCCCAAAATTCCCACCCAATTTCCCCCAAACACCCCCAAATCAGCCGAAATTCCTCCCAAATCCACAATTTCCCCACAAATTCCATCAAAATCCCACCAAATTCCCTCCAAACCCCTCTTATATCCACCAAATTCCCCATAATTCCTCCAAAATTCCCCCCAAATCAGCCCAAATTCCTCCCAAATCCACAATTTCCCCCCAAAATCCCACCAAATTCCCCCCAATTCCGCCCAAATCCACAATTTCCCCCAAAATCCCACCAAACACCCCCAAAATTCCCCTTTAAATGCACAATTTCCCCCAAAATCCACAATTTCCCCCCAAAATCCCCCAATTTCCCCCCTATCCCCCCCCCATTCCTCACCTCTCCACCAAACTCCCCCCCCACCATCTCCACCACCTCCTCCTCTTCCTCCTCCTCCTCCTCCTCCTCCTTCTTCTCTCCTCCATCCTCTCCATCCTTCCCCTCCCCCCCCACTCCTCCTCCCAGTGCCGGTACTGGTGGTACTGGTGCCGATGCCGATGATGACGTCACCACCGGCGCCGCCAGCACGCGGAGGGGGGGCAGGATCTTGATGTGCAGGGGGGGGGTCCCCGGCGCTGGCGTTGCCACGGGCAACGTGAGGCGCAGGCGGGGGGGGGGCGCCGTCGCCGTGGCAACCGCGGACGCCGTGGCAACGGGGACCGGATGCTGCATGGCCTGGAGAGGGGGCGGAGCTTGCAACAGCGCCCCCCCTTGGATGGGAGGAGCGGGGACCGGCGGGGGCATCTGTTGTAATGGTGGCGGGTGGAGGCGCGGCGGCGGTACTGGTGGTACTGGTTGTACTGGTGGTACTGGTTGTACTGGTGGCGGTGGGGGTCGCGGTGGGACCGGGATGACGGCGAGGACGGAGGGAGCAAGGAGGAGTTGGGTGATGGGGGGGGAGGAGGGGGAGGGGGATGGGGATGGGGTGGGGGAGGGGGGGGAGGAAGGGGGTGGGGGTGGGGGAGGGGTGTCGGTGTCGGGGGCGTCGGAGGTCTGGAAGAGAAAAAGGGGGGGAAAAGGAGATTAATGGTTAAAATGGGGGTGGGGGACCCAAAAAGGGGGGAATTTGGCCCAAAAATGGGGTGGATTTAACACAAAACACATCTATGGTGGGGAAGAAATGGTTGTAACAATGGGGGACCCAAAAAGGGGGGAATTTGGCCCAAAACTGGGGTGGATTTAACATAAAATGCATCTATGGTGGGTAAGGAATGGTTGTAACAATGGGGGACCCAAATTGGGATGAATTCACCCCAAAACTCATTGGTGTTAAAAAACTGTTAATTCCATCAATAGAAGCCCCAAAAAGTGATGAATTCAGCCCAAATCCCAGCCCCATGGGACGCACCAGCACAGCGCGGTAGGCAGCCAGGGCCTTCAGGTATTCCTTCTTGGCTGCCTCCGTCTTCCTCTTGTACACCTGGAAAGGGGGGAATCAGATGGAATTTGGACAAATCCCACCCAAATTGGACGAAATTCGGCCAAAATTCATCAAATTGCTGAAAAATCCACCAAAATCGCACCAAATTTGACCAAAATTCATCAAATTGCTGAAAATTCCACCAAAATCGCACCAAATTTGACCAAAATGCATCAAATTGCTGAAAATTCCACCAAAATTGCACCAAATTTGACCAAAATTCATCAAATCGCTGAAAATTCCACCAAAATTGCACCAACTTTGACCAAAATTCATCAAATTGCTGAAAATTCCACCAAAATCGCACCAAATTTGACCAAAATTCATCAAATTGCTGGAAATTCCACCAAAATCGCACCAAATTTGACCAAAATGCATCAAATCGATGAAAATTCCACAAAAAACGCACAAAATTCCACCAAACTTCGTCAAATTGCTGAAAATTTCACCAAAACTCCACCAAAAATCGTCAATCTCACAGAATTCCACCAAAATTGTACCAAATCCCAGCCAAAATCATTGAATCGCCCAGAATTCCACCAAAATCGCACCAAATTCCACCAAATCTCCCCAAATTCCACCAAAATTGTGCCAAATTTCACCCAAATCCATCACCCCAAATTCTGCCAAAATTGTACCAAAACTCACCCAAATTCATCAAATCTCCCCAAATTCCACCAAAATTGCCCCAAATTTCACCCAAATTTATCAAATCCCAGCTCCCACCAGAATTTATCAAATCCCCCAAAATTCCACCAAAATTATACCAAATTTCACCAAAATTCATCAGATCCCTCCCAATGACCCCAATGGTGACCCCAATGACCCAATGATGACCCCAATGCTGATCCCAATGATCTCAATGACCCCAATGATGCCCCGAACGCTGCTCCCAGTGCCTCTCCCAGTGCTCCCAGTACCTCCCAGTACCCCCCCGGACCTGTTTCTGCTCCTCCCCGAGGCTGTCCCACATGGAGGCCACGATCTTGGAGACCTCCCCGAAGGTGGCGTTGGGGTTCTGGGCCCCCATGACCCCAATGATGACCCCAATGATGACCCCAGTGCCACTCCCAGTACCTCCAGTGCCGCTCCCAGTGCTCCCAGTGCTGCTCCCAATGATCTCAATGACCCCAATGATGACCCCAGTGCCTCTCCCAGTGCTCCCAGTACCTCCCAGTACCCCCCCCGGACCTGTTTCTGCTCCTCCCCGAGGCTGTCCCACATGGAGGCCACGATCTTGGAGACCTCCCCGAAGGTGGCGTTGGGGTTCTGGGCCCCCATGACCCCAATGATGACCCGAACCTGCCCCATGACCCCAGTGCCACTCCCAGTGCCCCCAGTGCCGCTCCCAGTGCTCCCAGTGCCGCTCCCAGTGCTCCCAGTGCCGCTCCCAGTGCTCCCAGTGCTGCTCCCAATGATCTCAATGACCGCAATGATGACCCCAGTCCCTCTCCCATTGCTCCCAGTACCTCCCAGTACCCCCCCGGACCTGTTTCTGCTCCTCCCCGAGGCTGTCCCACATGGAGGCCACGATCTTGGAGACCTCCCCGAAGGTGGCGTTGGGGTTCTGGGCCCCCATGACCCCAATGATGACCCCAATGACCCCAATGA
>NW_026900763.1:0-219105 GCF_033783945.1 Neopsephotus bourkii | reverse complement strand
TTCAAGATGTTTGAATATGTGCAGTATTAGAGACAGCTGGAGTTTCAAAGGAACTATTAAGTTAGTGACATACGAGTATACAAAAATTTGAACATGCTTATGCATTTTCCTCTCATCCCTGCACTTCTAAGATAGAATAAGATGTTTCAACTTGACTCAAAAAATAGAAGTCAGACTTAAAAACAGTACCTCAGTCCAGTATACACTATATTACCTACCTGATCACTCGTTCATTAACAACTAGATTCCTGTTTCTTCTCAGCTCCCTCCTCCCCATAAAAAAATAAACAAACAACAAAATCCAAACAAAAAAAGCACTGTGTGAACAGGCAATCTGTCAATAATATAAAGAAAAGCAGGTAAAGGATAACTTGTGCAAAATGAGTTTATGTTACTGTGGTTTGTATTTATAGTAGTAGCAGAGTGAAAAAGAGGGATTTAAAATACATCTTTTTTCATTGATTTTGCACTAAGTTATTCTGTATAAAAGAGAGATTACTTCTTGATGAGAACCATGTATTTTATAGAAACTTCTATTAAGCTGCACATGAAATTTTTTTAATATTTGATGTCCAATTGCAACATATCCAAATTTCAGCACATATCTGAATTTCAAGAGGAATGTGGCAATGAAATATGAATGAAGATTTGGATTAAGAAATATTAATCTCCATATGAAATTACTGTTGTTTCTGTATTTTTTTTATTCTACGTATTACACACTTTTCTATAAGTAATCTTCAAGATGAGAATTCTCATCAGAATTTCATGTCTGAAAACAAGCACATTTTCAGCTTGTTTCAATCTTCTGAGCAGTAACAATGGAAATAGATAAATT
Organism: Neopsephotus bourkii; assembly: GCF_033783945.1. NCBI lineage: Eukaryota > Metazoa > Chordata > Aves > Psittaciformes > Psittacidae > Neopsephotus > Neopsephotus bourkii. The sequence goes on along the minus strand of NW_026900763.1, from coordinate 218,267 downwards.
CTTACCTGTTGTGGCTGCTCCATCACTCGCTGTGAGTCAGACCGTACTTTGTTACTAGGATGATTAGTAACTTTGGTGACTGGTTGTTTGAAAATTGATGCAGTTTGTCTGATTGGTAAAGCTGTATTTAAGTCTGGTTTTCCCTGTTAAAAAAAAAAAAAAACAAGAAAAAGAGAATTAACAAAAGTTATATATAAAAAGTATACAAATTAATGGTGGATTCACCCTCTTCTACTGATGTGCAAAACAAGGAGGTTTTCTTTGGAGTGAAGATTTCCAATGAATGCTGTACTTAACTAACCTTTGCCAGTCATTCGTTTTAAAGAAAGGAGAAAAAAAAAGTAATACGCAACTGGTTCCACAGATTTTCACTTTTTTTGGGAAGAATCAAACTGCTTGAAAGTCCATCTTTTGTTAAAATATATATGTTAATTGTTCAAGTGACTTACATTCTGAAACAACACAGCTTCAAGATCAGATGTCAAAATGAAATCTCAAAAGCTTCATGAATATATAGAGTTCCAAGTCTTAAAGGACAACTTCCTACATAACTTTGGTAACTAATTTCCTAAGCAATCCCTAAATCAAACAATCCTTAATTAAGTGCAGCAAGTTATTCCAGAAAGAAACTAAAACTATATCAACTTTAACAAGTCTTTTGACAAAGCTAGTTTTTATCAGGTTTGTGAAGTGATGATTCCCAGACACTGCATATAACTTTACCAATACTATCTTGTCACACATGTAACCCTTAGGCCTTTGGAGATATTAGTGCCTGAACCCTTCTCCATAGCAACAACCCCAGAAGCATTTAGGGTGAGGGAATAGAATTCTCACCTGTACGCCATTCCAGTTTTCTAGATCTGTCTCTTTATCCAAAATCAGACTGAGTTTGAAGTGCTGTGCCAACAGAACACCTTACAGCTTTCTGTTTGCAATTCCCATTTCTTCCAAGTCCTCAACACAAAATTTAAAACTTTTCTGATCTGCATTTTGCCTGATATTTTTCTTAAAAACTGAATTTTTATTTTTTTTTTCAAAGATACAAGATTGTGACTGAGAAGACAGGTCATTATATTGAAACAAGAGAGACACTGAAAATAAATATCTTATGATACATATTTTCCCAATAAACATTTATCAAAAAGCAAGTTCACTATTTTGCAGGAAAGTTTTAAGCACTCCAAAACATTGAGTAGCCATATCTAGCTTCTGACAAAGAAAAATGGTTAAGCTTTTGCTTTTTAGAAGTTTATGGTTACTTGTTCAAAAGGAAGAAAAATAAATTCTTATGTAATATTTCATATCTCAAAGTTTTATAATTGGCTGTGAGATCATAGCTCAAAATTTACACAATGAACATTGACATTAGACTCCATCCAAGGATCATCTTAAAAGAGTTTTTCATTGGGATTTACTTAGACTCCTAAATTTGTGAGATAAATTAATCTTTTGGGTTTAGAAATGGGAATTAAATTTCAATCTTCAGTTCCTCCATATTTAGAGTATACAATTTGGACTACACGACTTCACAAAAGAGATTACTGTAAGGATCAGAGAGCCCATGCTTGTTTGAAAATCATTCATTCCTAAACTGAACACTCTGGAATTCCAGATGATGAAAGTAAGAATACTGACTAGAGATATTCTGCAATGATCTGTATAAAAATGAACTTAAAAGTATGGTGAGGGGCTTAGGTTTATTAAGCAACAAGACTTCTCTTCACTACATTGGTCTCAGATTAAATTCCTATTTTAAGAGTACGTATCCCTCTTTTAGAGCTGTGCTAGAGCAATCTGACAAGGTAGTTCCTCTGCCTTCAGAACGTCCTGTATTTTAGCATACATCTGTTATTGCAGTGTGGCTGATGAGAAAGGGAGTGTGAAGTCATTCTTTCTACATGTGTACAGGACATAATCTAAAACCCAGCAGTAGAGTATCATCTTTTCACTCCCCAGAAAGTAATTTCCATCATGAAGACCATTTTACAGGCAATCCACTTAATCCCAAAATACATCCTTACATACTACACTGGTTATTGCATTGGCTGCTCCTATCCAAATATTTGATTCATCTGATGGGTGAGGGGAGAGGCAAAGGAAGAAGCCTCTTTCTATCGCCTCTCCAGGGTGACACAGTGCTATTAGATCCATCCTGGCAGACAAAATAAGGAATTCCTCCATGGAATTCTAAGGAGTGTAACTGTGTTATGGTTTAAGCCCAGGGGGCAACCCAGAACCACGCAGCTGCTTGCTCACTCCCCCCTTTCCTCCCCCTGCTCCTGGAGGGATGAGGAAGAGAATCGAAAAAACACAACTCCCATGGGTTGAGATAAGAACAGTCCAGTAATTAAGTGTCCTGGGTTCAGCAGTAGCAGTTATTTTTCTCCTTCTTAGTAGCTGGTGCAGAGCTGTATAACACAAACCCACTACTGCCACCACTAATAATGATAAGGGAAATAACAAGGGAAGAGAATACAACTGCTCACCACCCGCCGATCAATATCCAGCCCAAGCCGAGCAGAGATCTAGCCCTTCCAGGTAACTGCCCCCAGTGTATATACTGGGCATGATGTGCTGTGGTATGGAATATACCTCTTTGGCTACTTTGGGTCAGGTGTCCTGTCTCTGCTTCCTCCTGGCTTCCCCTCCTCGCTGCCAGAGCATGAGACTCACAAAGTCCTTAGTCAGACTAAACATCAGTGTTATCAGCTCTACTCCCAGGCCCAAAGTCAAAAACACAGCGCTGCACCGGCTACTAAGGAGAAAAAATGACTGCTACTGCTGAACCCAGGACAACCCATTAAACTTAGAAAAATAAAAAGAGAGATTTCTCCAGGCCATGTGTTAAATTAAGAAAATTCAGCTACATTAATGATACTGACTTAAAGCAAAACCCTAACGAGTAATAAACGCAGGAAATAGAGGTTCAAGGTTTAGATGTCCCATATACTTTTTAGAAAGTCTACATACTAGAAAATGGTCATTACGGTAAGCTGCTTAAACTAAGAACAGAAGAATTCCTATGTACTGTAATTATAATCTTGCTACTTTTCTCCTTTATTTCCTTTCTAATCATACTCCCATCTGGGCTTTCTGATCTCATCCTAAACAGTCTCATTTGTGGCACTGAGTTTTGAACAACAGTTCAGTTGTTAGAAATAAACATATCCAGTTAGAAATAAACAGTCCAGTTCGAAATAAACATGGCTAGGGATGTGAAAGATAACAGGATAGGATTCTATAGGTACACTGCAAATAAAAGACAGACTAGGGAAAACGAGGACCCTCTCTGGAAGCCATCAGGAGAACTGGATACCCTGTATGTGGAGAAGGCTGAAGTTCTTAATGACTTCTTTACCTAGGTCTTCACTGGCAAAGGCTCTGACCACACCACCCAGTACTAGGAAGGTAGATGCAGAGACTGTGAGAATGAAGACCTTAGGCCCACTGTAGGAGAGGATCAGGTTCAAGACCATCTTAAAAATCTGAACATGCACAAGTCTAGGGGACGTGATGAAATCCATCTTCGGGTACTGAAGGAGCTGGCAAATGAAGTTGCTAAGCCAGAGTCCATCATATTTGAAAAATCATGGCAGTCAGGTGAAGTTCCCGACAACAGGAAAAAGGGAAATATAACCCCCATTTTCAAGAAGGGGAAAATGAAGACTCAGGGAACTACAGACCAGTCAGTCTCACCTCCGTGCCTGGGTAAATCTTGGAGCAGATTCTCCTGGAAGGCATGCTAAGGCACATGAAAATCAACAAGGTGCTTGGTGACAGTGTCCTGGTTTTAGCAGTGGCAGTCATTTTTCTCTTTCTTGGTAGCTGGTGCAGTGCTGTGTTTTGACTTTCGGGCTGGGAACAGAGCTGATAAAAATGATGTGTTGGTTTGGCCAAGGACTTTGTGAGCCTCATGCTCTGCCAGGGAGGAGGGAAGCCGGGAGGAAGCAGAGACAGGACACCTGACCCAAACTGACCAAAGACGTATTCCATACCACAGCACGTCATGCCCAGGATGTAACTGAGAGTTTCCCGTAAGGACTAGGTGGACTGCAGGATTGGAGGAGGTATTGGTCGGTGCTTGATCAGGCTGGGGGGGCGAATTATCGGTCGCCTGGTGATGGGGTGTTGTATTCTCTTCCCTTGTTATTTCCTTTATCATTACTATTATTGGTGGCAGCAGTAGTGATTTGTGTTATACCTTAGTTACTAAACTGTTCTTATCTCAACCCGTGGGAGTTGCATTCTTTTTGATTCTCCTCTCCGTCCCTCCAAGAATAGGGGAGGGCAAGAAGGGGGGGGGGGGAGTGAGTGCACAAGCTGTCTGGCATTGGTTAAACCACGACAGACAGCCAGCATGGCTTCACTAAGGGGAAATCCTGCCTGACCAATTTGGTGGGCTACAGAGAACTGATAGACAGTGGCAAAACTGTTGATATCATCTACCTGGACTTGTGCAAAGCATTTGACACTGTCTCGCACTGTCTCTCTATTTTTTTCGCTCTGTATCATGCACCTCAGTAATTTTCCATTGCTACTGTTACAAATCCATCAAACATAACATTACTTAAAACTGATTCTAAAGGTTTATATATTCCATTTCGTAATTTTGTGCTCCCCCTTGTCTCAAATCTCCCCTTTTTTCATCCTTTTGCAAATTCTTTTGCAACACTTTATACACTACAATTGCCATCTAAAGTATTTTTGAAATAATTTCCCATTTCTACTTGATGCTTGATTTCATTTCTATTTCAATCTACATAATTTACCATAGACTGTTTACAACACCAGAGGGAACATTGTATCATACCACAAGTAATCAATATTAAAACAAATAACATCAATATTCCTGCAACCAGTTGCCTCAATCAGAAGAGAACAGGAAACAATGAAGTTAACTGTTTCCATATTTCTTCAAAACCCCAGGAGGTGTCATCCATGGTCATTTCATGAAATATCTTCGTTTGTTTCCAAATTTCCTCCAGATCTTTTTCAATTCTGCCACTTTAGTCCGTATAAGAACAACAACTTTCACTGATTATGGAAGAAACCCCTCTTTGTGATGCCAGTAACATGTCTAGAGCCATTCAGTTTACTAATATCACCTTAGGCAGGCTAGTTATCTCTTGTTGGTCTGTCTGGATTATATCAATGTTTTTACTTTCCATTTCCTCTATGGTTGCTGAGATATTTACAATTGCCTTCTCTAATTCACTTACTGCCAAAGATGGAATTAGCCCTCTTACAAAACTATGAAATGAGTTGTGCCGTTCAATAATAGGGTTAAACCCTCGCTTAATTCGTTCAGCAAAACTTCTAATCCAGGTCCCGGAAGGATACCTGTTGATAGTAGTAAAATTGGGTATTACAGCACCTAAGGTGCGTGCCCCCTTCCAGTTGGGGGGTAGAATCTCATAAGCATTTTTTCCACATAACCAGTACCAACCTTTCCCTTTAGGAACGGGCCACCACTGAACTACGATACCATCTATATTAATAGTATGATTGCAATTTGAATGGTGACCTACATCTGTGGCATTTACACAAGCATGACGTCCTACCCTGGTTCCTGGTGTAATACATCTTTGTGCACAGGTATAATATTTATTACCTGGGTTAGGATTAACTATCCCAAATGTTAACCTTTCCTTCGAATACAGATTGCTAGTGTTTACCAACAAATTTGTCCATGAGACAGTGTTAGGAATTGGAACTCCAATTAATGGGAGATCCAGGCTTTCTCCTGATTTAGGCAACTGTGCACACACCCAACAGTCACTACGATTAAAACATTAGTAACATTCTGCACTAATTTCTGGTCCCAAGCCTGAGCGCCAGTTATGTGAGTCCAAATTATGACAAATGCAATTTCATACGTAAGGGTCCTGAAGGTTTGATTTGCTATGTCTTCTCTGGTTCTGGTGCTTTTTTTATTCTTGAATAATGTATCCAAGCAGGTTGTTCCTTTATCTTCACTGATGTAAAGACAGTCAATATTATCTGGTATGGTCCACTACACTTCTCCTGTAGAGGATCTCCTGAAAAATTCTTAACATAAACCCAGTCTCCAGATCTGAAAGGGTGAATCAGATAATCCAAACCTCCTGCTCTTGTCCCTACTATTCTCTTATTTATCTCCTCCAATTGTTTTCCCAGATTGATCAGAAACTGTCAGAGATAGCCTTCCCCTCTTCCTGAAGACTTTCTCCTTTAAACTGGGACTGATATGGTCTTCCATACAAAATTTCAAATGGGCTAACCTGTTCTTTCGACCGACGTTCAGTTCTAATTCTTAACAGAGCCAGTGGTAAACCTTGGTACCAATATAAATTCATTTCCTGACATATTTTACTAATCTGTAGTTTGATCAGATGAACCATCCTTTCTACTTGCCCACTGGCCTGAGGCCTGTGTGGAACATGTAGTTGCCAATCAATTCCTAATTTTTGCTAATTTCTTGTAACAATTATGCACTAAACTGTGAACCTCGGTAGGAAGAAACTGCCTCTGGTACCCCAAAATGAGGTATTATCTCATTAAATAATCTTTTAATCACTTGTTTTGCATTATTTATTCTCCAAGGGAATGCTTGTTGAAACTGATGTGGCTTATTGTGTACAGGGGGGTTGTACAAGGGGGTTAGACAAAATGTACAGAGGGGGGTTGTACAAGGGGGTACTGCTTAAGTTATAGCTGGCTTGACAAGCTTAGCAGATGCCTTATCAGGCAGTACCAAGATAGAACCTCCTAATGAAGAGAATAGCTCATTAAACCAGTTGGACATAGACCAGACCCATCCAGCTTCTAAAGAGCATGCGTGAGGACTAGAGGTAAAAAGTTCAAGCCTGAGGAAGACTCGTTTACTTCATCTTGAAGACCCCTACCCACAGGAGGAAGACTACTTCCTTCATCTGAAGACCCCTGCCCAAGACCAGCAGGAGGCACTGTGCATGCGTGGAGAGCCTTTTAGCTCATTATAACACGAAGCGGGGATAGAATATGAATATGTATAGGCGTATTGTGCGACTTAATACATATGTATGACTTTACAGGATAAATGTAAAAGGAAAACGGCACTGAGGCACGCATGCCTTTTGGAGGACCAATCCCCCGTGCGTCTCCAGCTGAATAAAGCATACCTACTTTACAACTTTAACGAAGTCCTGGAGTCTATTCCGCTGTCACTTGTGGCCAGCCTGAAAAAATATCCATTAATACCAACAAATATCTATAACCCCCTTTTCTTGGTAAGTCAGAAAAATCTATTTGCCGCTGCTGTCCCAGATAACTTCCTCTCCCAATTGTCCCAATTTGATTTCTATTTTCAGTTTTAGGATTATTCTTAAGACACAGCTGACATTGTTTTGTCACTAACTGATCTGCGGTGTATAGATTCCTTCCTACAATTTGTTTGTCTAAATATTTATGCAAAGAGTTGCGACCAGAAAGAGTTTTATTATGTTCTTCCTGAACTAACTTCCAGAGCTGGTTATAGGGGATTACAATTCGCCCATCAGGTATTTGAGCCCAGCCCTCTTTATTTTCCTGTCCTTTTAGATCCTCAATCAATTTTCTATCCTCTTTTGAATACCTAGGTTTAGATTTCTCAATTGTTAGATTGCCATCAGGGATTAAGGACATGATTTGAAATTGTTCAGCTGCTTGTTTGGCTTCAAAACCAGCCAAATTATTTCCAGTTTCCTGATCAGAGTCACCTTGTTAATGCCCTTTACAGTACATAACAGCTTCTTCTTCAGGTAGCTGAACAGCTTCCAGTAATTGTAGAATTTCTGTAGCATGATTAATCTGTTTCCCTTGTGTGTTTAAAAGTCCTCATTCTTTCCAGATAGTACCATGTGCATGGACCACAGCAAATACATATTTAGAATCAGTCCTAATATTTATCCCTTTATCTTTAGCCAATTCCAGGGCTCTCATTAATGCTATTATTTCTGCCTTCTGGGCAGAGGTGTTTGCAGGTAAAGGTTTAGCTTCTTTTACCTGTGAAGTGGTGGTAATGGCATGTCCTGCCCTTCGTTTACCATTTTTTATGAAGCTACTACCATCAGTAAACCAAGAATCAGCATCTCCCAGAGGTTTTTCTTTCGAGTCTGGTCGGCTCGAGTATACAGTCTCTATGGTGGCCAAGCAGTCATGGGTTAGTGGTTCTGTAGACTGTTCCTGCAGAAAGGATGCTGGATTCACAATGTTAGTGACCACAATTTCTATATCATTCTGTTCTACAATGTTAGCCTGGTATTTTAAAAAACATGAAGGAGATAACCAGTGGGCTCCTTTCTGCTCCAGGACTGCTGAAACCACATGACGCACTAGTACAGTAATCTTTTGTCCCAAGGTGAATTTTCAAGCCTCTTCAATATTCATGATGACTGCTGCCACAGCCCTTAGGCATCCGGGCCATCCTTTGCTCGCTTCATCCAGCTGTTTTGAAAAATACACCACTGCCCTTCTCTATGGTCTGAGTTTCTGAGCAAGGATCCCCAAAGCTATTCCTTATTCTTCATAGGAATATAGCCAAAATGGTTTAGTCACATCCAGAAGTCCCAGAGCTGGAGCTCTCATTAATTCTATCTTTAAGTTTCTAAAATCCTCCTCTACTTTATCAGTCCAGTCCAAAGAGGGAGTGTTTCCCTTCAACAGTTCATAGAGTGGTCTTACCAGAATACCATAATCATGGATCCCAAGAATGCATCATCCAGTCATTCCCAGGAATGTCCAGAGCTCCTTGATGGTCGACGGTTGTGGAGTCTGGCAAATGGCCTCTTTTCTAGCAGCTCCAAGTTCTCTCTGTCCTCCTGTTATTTCATATCCTAGGTAGGAAACTTGGGTTTGGATTAGTTGGGCCTTTTGTCTGGATACCCAGTAACCATTCAGTCACAGAAAATATAATAATTCCACTGTCCACTGGATATATATATCCTTTGTTTCTGTAGCAGTTAACAGGTCATCCACATATTGTAACAGAGTCCCCATCTGAGCAGGTGGCTTCCATGATTCTAGTTCTCGTGCTGATTTCCAAAAATTGCTGGACTGTTTTTAAACCCCTGTGGTAATACTGTCCACGTTGAGTTTTCCTTCCTGTGACAGGATTTTCCCATTCAAAAGCAAATAATTTTGGCTTTCTTTGGCTAATGGTAAGCAAAAGGAAGCGTCCTTTAAATCCAGGATGGCAAACCATTTCTGATTATTATTCAATTTAGTCAATAAGTCATACAAAATAGCTACTACTAGAGGAATATCCTCTGCAATTTTGTTGATTGCCCTGAGATCGTGAACCAATTGCAACTTTTCCCATCATATTTCTTTACTGTCCAGATAGGAGTATTATATTCCAATTCACATACACTTAATATTCTATATTTTAAAATGTATCAATCATTTTTTTTTATTCCCTTTGATCTTCTAATTTTAAGGGATACTGTTTTATTCCAATTGGGTAGGCCCCCCTTTTTTATTTCCACTTTAACAGGCAAAGCATGTTTTGCCTTACCTGGAACTTCAGATGCCCATACTCCCACATATACCTGATTAAGGATTTCTTCTATTTCAGGGAGGTCCTCCTTTTTGCTTTTCTGCTGAATTAAAGATAAACTCTAAACTACAATTAATTGATTGTTTTTAACTCCAAATTCCATTTTGCCTTCTTTAAATGTTGCTTCTCGGCGCAATATAAATTTTAGATAATTTGGCATGCATAAAAATTTATGCATTACTATTTGTTTTCCCAATTTGTCAGAAAGAATGCCTTTTTTTTTTTTTCCTTTTTCTTGGTGGCCAGTAGCTCCCACATCTGTAACGAATTCTTTTCTCTCTGATTTAACACCAAATAAGTTGCTCCTGTATCCACTAAAATTCCTATTTCCTCTAGTCCCTAGCTTTAATGTAACCAGTGGATCTGCTAGGGTAGATTTCCCAGGTCCCTGTCAGCCTAGTTCCAATTCAGTCACCGGAGCCACCCCATGGCACTGCCCCCGCCAGGGTAGTCTCACTTCCAGCGTCAAAACTCCCCATAGCACACACACTGATCCGGTTCCACAGAAGAGGAGCCCACTCCACCACCTCTGCCCAACATCCCTCCTGCCACGCTCAAACAGAGGAGCTGCTTGAGATCCCCTCCTTTCCCCCTTGGTTTTCCCTTTTTTTTTTTCTTCTCACAGCTGCTCCCCCTGCTCTGCAGGGCTGCAGATGCCTGCCTCTGCGAGAGTGCTTCTGGTTTAACCCCTTCTTAACTCTGAATGTGAATGTGCTGCTTGTTGCCAGTGACAGAAATCTCTTCGTCCTTATCAGTATCAGACAGGACAGATGCAGAAGGTGTTCCTCTCTGTATGTCATACATAATTTTCCAACCTATCTTCCTGATTACTGTTATTTAACTTTAAACATCTTTCCCCAGCATTACAGGCTGAACATCATCTCCAGCTTAACTTTTAGTTTTTCCCTGTTCTTTTCCAAAGCCAAAATTAAGGGATCTAGCGGAGCTGTAATAATTTTCCATTCAGTCTGTAAATCCGCACGATTTCTTAAAGTGAAAAACATATCTGCATACATTACTTCATCCCATTTTCCTTGCCCCCTCAAAACAAAATTAATTGTAACAACGTATTATAGTTCAGAGTTCCTTTTTTAGGCCATTTTTCCTGATCTTCCAAAGTATACAAAGGCCACCATTGGTTACAATATTTTACCAATGTATTCTTATTTACAAAGCCACCAGGAGACCCTCCAAATTCTTTCCAGTGTGCCAAAATGCACCCAAAAGGATTCTTTTTCAAGATCTCTTCACTCTGCTGATTTTCCATTACCAATCTCACATTCAAACACACACACAGGCGGGATCCCTAGACATACTCCACACAGTTACAACACTTGAGACAAAGACAAAGACTTAAATTCAACCAAACAAACAACAGTTAATAACACAGTTATAATATCCTGTCACCAGTACCAGAATCACAAGACCAAAATCATTACTGTAACAAGCCACAAAATAAGACAAATACTAGTAGAATCAAAAGCAATTACTTCCTAACCCCTATGGCTCAGACCATATTGTAACATTAATAGGGGGTTTCCTTGAACCCTTTATAGTTGACCAGCCTGTCAGTGTCCCAGGAAGGACGAGACCCTTGTGTCCAACCAGCCTGTCTGCATCCCACTGTGGGAACCATACTGGAAAGCCCACTGTATCGGAGGGTGATACGACTGACCTATTCAGGGACCCACGCTAACAGCATCACTGAATCAAATCCCTTATGGCCTGTTCATAGCACACTGGACCCAAAACCATTTCCACAAGACACCCCCTGCGTCTTGCAGGACCCAAACCACAAGATGCCCCCTGCTTAATGATAACAGTCTGTCACTGATACCAAAATCACAAGACCAAAATCCTTAATGTAACAAGCCACAAAATAAATCAAATACCAACAAGATCCAAGACCATTTCCACACGACACCCCCTGCATCTTGCAGGATACAAACCACAGGAAGCCCTCTGCTTCTTGTGTGTGTATAACAGTAAAATCCAAAACCTTTTCTGCACCAAAACCTTTTCTGCAAGACACCCCCTGTGTCTTTCAGGACCCAAACCACAAGAAGCCCCCTGCTTCTTGTGGGTGTATACGAAACGAACGCTAGCAGCCGGGTATACGCCTTTACCTACGAGATTTCCTATCTCGATTTATGGAAGGCTTCCAAACTTGCGTACACTTACCAAACCATCGCAATTACCAATTTAGTCTTTATGCAAGATGCCCCCTGCACCTTACAGACTATACAAATGAAAAGAATATATTTTATGAGATGGTCCTTGTCTGTTCCTGCAGTGATCCGAATGAGTCGAGGGATCCCTCCAGGAAAAATTCCTGAGGTCCCTAGGGAGCCCTGTCCTCAGTGGGTCCTGCAGCCGAGCAGAGAGGTCCCATCTGGGGTGCCAAACTGATTCAGAGAAAACTCCAGGAACAAACTTGCCAACAAAGTTTTCAAGCTGACAAGCAGGTATTCTGGTATTCTTTATTGAGGCGCCGGGAGACACGGGGGATAGGTCCTCCTAACGTGTGCCCCCCAATTGCCACACAAGCCATCCTTTTATAGGCCCTGGGCATACATACATATCCATGAGGCTACATATGGATTACAACATTTTCCAGAAAGTTCCCTGCATGCGTACAGAATTGTGGTGCTGGTCTCTGAGGGTCGTTTACTTCTTCCAACAATCTTCATCACTTCTGGCAGCCTTTGAAGCACGTGCAGTAGATGCTCATACCAGTTTAATTGGTTCGTTAGCACCAGAGACATAATAATCCTCCCATCCTCCTACTTATCAGTTAGTTTAACTGTAGCCCATCCTGGACACCTGCAGTTCCCAGATACTCCTTATCCCTGTGTCCTGTTCTTCTAGACTGTTTTTCTTAAAACTATGCCAACTATAACGATTTATCCTTGTGAGAATTCTCAGTATGTTCTCTAGCTGTACTCTTTTTTTTTCTCTATGTATCATGCACCTCAGTAATTTTCCATTGCTACTGTTACAAAGCCATCAAACATAACATTACTTAAAACTGATTCTAAAGGTTTATATATTCCATTTTGTAATTTTGTGCTCCCCCTTGTCTCAAATTCTATGATTCCATTTCCAGAAGCTTCAATTTGCCCCAGACATAAAAACATTTTAAAAATTCAGCAACATGTTTCCAGGCCTTTCAAATCCTTTTACCTAAGAAGTCACTTATAATCAGACAGCATGTTTAGCCAGTACCCTCTATTATGTTTTCTTTTCAAAATAAAAAATTGGTAAGCATATTTTTACAAGCATAGCAGTGTGATGTATATACTGGATTCGTATTTATTTGTATCCCTTATTTCATTGTCTCTTCAAAAGCACTTCAAATAAATGAACTTAATTTGCAAGTGAAATGTAAAAATGTCCACACAGACAGCAATTGCAAGATTAGTAAAGACTGAAGCAAAACTCCTCCTGCAGATCTACTGTAAATAAACCTATCAAATATATACTTTTATTGCCCATAATGAAAGACTGGCAAGAATGCACAATGCTAAGATCGGAGAAAAATATTTTTCTAGAAGAATATTTCCCTGTTGTTTACACTGTTATACATTAACATCCCAAAATGGAGAGCATTCATTAGCGTATATTATTCTCAGTCCCATTTTAAGCCAGGTGGCATTATTATGTCAGTCTTGACAGTGAGTTCTAACCTGCTAAAGATATGAATCTCAAAAATGAGAAGTATGGCAAGACAGCATTTCCATCCAGCAGCTGCATAAATCTAACTGCCTCAACATGTCAGAAAAAGAAAACTCAAGTGTATTTTGACATTTCATCTTGAAACCTAAGGGGAGCCAAAGAATTTAGAAACATTTGTAGTAAATTGTTTGTACAAAAACAAACAACCCATAAAATATGAGCAAGTTTACACACAAAGTTGCCTATGCAAGTCTGTCTTTTATGGACCCCAGAAGCACAGCTGGCAAGGTGGACTAGAAGGCAACCACAACCAATCTCTCTCAGTGTCTGTGGAAGAAAACAATAAACTTCAGGAATAAGTTGAGTTCTCCTTTTTAACTATCACAGGAATACTGCAGAAATTCTTGAAAGCTCATGAGTTGCAGATTCAGTCACTTAGAAATAATACATATTATTTACGTAAAAAGCTTTTTCTTTCTAATCTTGTAGCTACTGTGAGCAACATCCAAGTAATCTAAGATCATAGGAATACAAAGTGAGCGCAAACTCAGATAGATTTTATATACCAAATTTTGTAATTTCTGCTCATGCAAAAAGTCTAACCAAACCCTTTCCTTGGACTAACCCCAAATGTTATATTATTTGAAAGCCTCATGTCTGTAGGAAGAAAATATTAAATAATTTGAACACATGCTTTAAATAAAAAGAAATCGGCATGAAATGTGTTGTTCATGCATTACACACGGCAGACAGCAAAAAACATCAGTGCACAAGGCATAGCTGTAACTCGTTAGGTATTTTAATACTCTACTGTAAGTTATGAAATCCTGAAGAATAAAACACTTTAAAAAGAAAACAGTGCAGGTTGTTACAGAAATCCTTTCAAACTGTTGTATGAGGTTTCTAAAGTCCAGGAACATGCTATCTGAGAGTCAGCTAAATTTACTTGTCATGCATCAACAGTTATTTCACTTCTGTATGCTTCGGTCTTTTATTTTTAATCTACCATACACATTTTCTTCAGTTTTCAAAAAGATACACTGTTGTTCAAAAAAAACCAGACAATAAGCACAATCAGATCAATATCAATCAAAAGCCTCAATCTTAAACAGAAAAATGCTTGCCCTTGTTAAACTACATAGCTGTACACAGACATCCAGATTTGTACAGATTGATGCATTTGCCTCAGAAAACAAGCTTCCTGGCACATACTGCATGCATTAAAAATAAAAATGTTAACTATTTCATCTCAGAACAGGAAGATGAACATAGCAATTTGAAGCCTTGCACAAGAGAAGCTCTTGGAGTCCTAACTTCTCCCATTTCTAAGAATACAGTTCAGGTAGATGACTAGCACTGAGGTTCTCAGTCCCAAGCCAATTCCTGAATTACTCACACTTTTGACTCATACTTAACCTTACCTTGATATTTTTTCTTGGTAGTAGCAGAGTATTCCTTCTGTTTATAAATTTATGTCTCTACCACTACTAAAAATTAAACATACATGTACATTTTAGAAGCAGACTGCTTTAAGCAGAAAAGAAATTGCTAAATGAACTACAGGAAAATAAATTCTTAGGATATCCTTAAACAGAGTATTTACTAACAAACCTTATTTTGATTGAGAGAATCATTCCTTAGTCTCTGTTTGTTCTTCTGCAATTTACTGGGCATCATCTTTCCCGTTCTGAAGTCAAAACTGCTGAGATCAACAGTGTTTCCCAAGTATCTTGCCAACTGAGGCTTGCTTCTGAACTTCTTACCACTTGGACTAAAAAGAAGAAAACACTTTAGTATGTTTTGTTGTACAAAAGGATACAACCTTCACTTATTTCAACAGGCTTTATACCTTGTTAAATATCTAAAAAGTTTCCATTATCTTTATTCCATGTGGCATGTTCAGTGATGTGTTGATCAGTGATGGTATACCTGCCCATATCCACTACCATCCTTTGCACAGGATTTAATTTCTGTGTCAGGCTGTTGGATGCTAGGATACACTACACCTTGGGAACTTGGGTTAGCAGGACAGCTAAACCAAATTTCATTATAAGAAGTATGTCAGGCTGTGGCCAAGTGTGGAACCCTCTGCACAAATGAAGGACTGCATGCAAGGTTTAAACTGACTGCTAGCTAAGGCCAACCTAGACTCAACAGCAAACCTTCTCCACTATCGAAGAGCAAGGCATTAAAGAGACATGCAGAACTAGGATTTGAGGGGCCATAACATCTCTTATTCAGTCACTAAGACCGGTGAGCAAAGCCAGGTAAATAACTGAGCAACAAGCAACAAGCAGCAAGCAAGATGATACAGAATATGAAACAGGTCCAAAGCTGCAATTGTGTATATAGATGCCAACATAACAAATGAAATCAGTTGTAGGGAAGTTATTTAAATAATCTTAATTTGAAAATATGGAATTATTACCCCAAAGTCCCAGCTGATGATTTGAATAACATCAGCAAATATCCAATTTTCAGTTATCCTATGAAAGTGGTATGCCTACTGATACTGACATCACAGAACTTTCTATCCCCTCATCTCTACTTCATTCTCAAGCATCCCAAACACCATCACACGCATTGTGCATGCTGCCTGCACTAAATACACGTTTAATCCATATGTATTTTCACCGACCTCACTGGTGATTCTGGTAAACTTATTAACTACTCTGCATGCCCTGTGTGCAAGTCATTGCTAATAAGCACCTTATTAACAAGAAGCTCTACAGTTTGTTTCACTTTAAGGGACAATGGTGATGCCCCCAGACTTAAAAGCTCAGCAGAAAATTAAGTACCAAGACCTGCTATGTAAAACTCAGACTGCAACACCATTTTGTGATAGTCTCTCAGTATAGATAGTTGTGAAAATGGCTAAATACTCATCATGTGAAGTCAACAGTCCCTTGGTCTAATACAAATTTCTATCCAGTGAAAAAAAACAAGTGTCAGAATCCTCCCAACTACTGATACCCAGAAGGTTAACTGAGCTCAGAGCATTTTTCTTTCTGCAGAAAACTACTGAAGATTTTTTTTCTTCTCTTTTCCAAAGTGTTTTTTGTTTGTTTTTAACTTAAAAACACCTTGAGACAATAACTTCCCCACAGAATATGTACTGAATTCTGGGGGAAAAAAGCTAATTAAGACAAATCTATTTCAAACTCATTTAAATTAATCTAGAAATATGGAGAGACATAATTAATGAGAGGTAAAGGGAGGAAGAAAAATACTTAGATCACAATCTGAAGCTAACCTCCTCAAGGATGGGTGTGGGAGGGAAAAAAAAAGCCACCACACACATGTACATACACACCCCACCACAAAACTCTCTTCTACTTCTCATAAATCAAGAACTGAAGCTGTGCTATAATCCAAACTAAATACAACACCAGTTCTATTTTAGATAGTGGAGAATAACACTAGGAAAAATTCTGCACCGTTAGAGACAAAGCAAGTCTTCTGTGGGGCAAGTAAATTTGTTATTAAAATAATCTGACCCATTGTCTTTCATTCCTATTCAGGCACCTCAATGAGGAATTGGCTGGATGGCTGCATCCAGAGGGTAGTGGTCAATGGCTCAATGTCTGGATGAACACCAGGCCTCCCTCAGGGGTCCAGACTGGGACCAGTACGCTTTAATATCTTCAACAGTGACATAGTGGGATTGAGTGTGCCATCAGCAAGTTTGCAGATGACGTGAAGCTGAGTGGTGAAGTTGAAATGCCTGAGGGACAGGAAGCTATCCAGAAGGACTTGGACAGGCTCGAGAGGTGGGCCCATGCAAACTTCATGAGGTTCAACAGGGCCCAGTGCAGACTCCAGCACCTGGGTCAGGGCAACTTGCAGTATCAATACAGCCTGGGGGATGAAGGGATTGAGAGTACCCCAGAGAAGAAGGACTTGGGGGTACAAGTGGATGAAAGATTGGACATGAGCAGGCAATGTGTGCTTGCAGCCCAGAAGGCCAATTGTATCTTGGACTGCATCCAAAGGAACGTAGCCAGCAGGTCAAGGGAAGTGATTCTGCCCCTCTGTTCTGCTCTGGTGAGACTCTACCTGGAGTCCTGTGTACAGCTCTGGAGTTCTTAATACAGGAAAGACATGGACCTGTTGGAGAGGGTCCAGAGAAGGGCCACAGAAATTATCAGAGGGATGGAGCACCCCTCCTGAGGAAAGGCTAAGAGAGTTGGGGTTATTCAGCCTGGAGAAGACTCCAGGGAGAACTTGTTATGGCCTTTCAATTCTTAAAAGGGACCTGTAAGAAAGATAGAGAGAGAGACTTTTGAACAGGGCCTGTTGCAATAGGATGAGAGGTAATGGTTTTAAACTAACAGAGGGGAGATTCAGGTTGGATGTAAAGAAGAAATTCTTTACTATGCAGTTGTAAAATACTGGAACAGGTTGCCCAGAGAGGTAGTGGATCCTTTGCTCTTTAAGGAATGCTTTTATCATATACCAGTAAACTGCTCTTAAATCTTTACAGATAAATGGACTATAAGAAAATTACAGATTAAGTTTCAGAAAAAAAATTAAATCATAGTTAAGATACTTCAGGATGGAGAGTGATAAAAGTTTCAGTAAGAAAATATTAGTTAATATTGGTTATGAAGTTATTTTTATTAAATATATTTTGCTGTAAAAAGTGTTTAAAACTATCCTTTAAAAATTAGGTGAAAACTTTATTAACTGCTAATTTTTATTTTTCCCTTTTCTACTTTGAGAAAAATGTTACGGTTTCTTCAAAGCTTTCAAAAGAGTATGTGAGAAATATGTAAGTGTTTACATTTTGTTTGTAATGAATAGCAACATCTTTTTTAAACAAGACTGAAATGGAAAAGTCCTTCACAAAAGGGTTAAGTTTAGGTTTGTTAGCTGTAGAGATGATTTTTCCGTGTAGTTACACTGGGTCAACAGTAGGGCTGGAATGAAGGTGATGGAATTTCCAAGCAATTTTCAAATGTGCTATTAAAATTAAATACTATATAACACTTACTAATATGGAATAAGTAGCTACGAAGTCACATTTTGGCCTGAAGTCAGCGACTTCCTAGTGGAATATTCTATTCAAGCCATTACATCTTACCAGCTGGGCTTTACTTTTCACCCCTTCGTGCTTGTGAAATGACTGATACTCATATGTGGAAAGATGCTTTTGCTCTCACTCTACCTTATCTGTCCTTGTACCTTTTTCTTTCTGGCACCTGAAGCAGAATTAACTGTACTGAGGATAAGAAGGTCATGTAAACTCTGAAACAGCAACTCCATCTAGCCTTCCTTCTCTTGAGCAATGAGTTCCATGATGCTGCTAATCAGCTAGATTAGGTCCAGAGGGCTGATCTCACAGCTGTCACTGATAAAGTTGGCTCATCTACATTCCTCACCACTTCTTCCCTACCCTTATCCTGCCTCTGCAATCCTGCTTCTCATTTATGGTGGATATGACACTCATTGTTTACCAAGCTGATTCAGATCATTAAACCAGGGGAAAGAGAAAAACCCTCACTGAAGAGAAGTGTGTAAAAGAGGAGGCTTACAACATGTCTATCGCTTCTCTCTCCTTTTTTTTTTTTAATGCTTAATGAGTATTGAATTATATTAAATGCCAATCTAGACAGACAGAAGAGAAAATCTGCATTTGATTCTTTTTTGTTCTCAATATGATGAAATATTTGTGATTAGTGGTATTCTAAATCCAAAAGTCTTGCTTGGTTTTCTAATTATTTCTGAAGGTTTGAGCTGTTTCTAGGAGCAACAGTATAGCTCTCCCCATTTTCATTTTGACATGGAATATTTATTAACCACATATCACAAATGACAGTTTACTTTTTAATTGGTAATAGTTTGCTCTATTTGCTAACAGAAATCAGTATGGGATCCGCTAGTGAAAAGCAATAGGGATCCTTGCTTCAGCCAGGTGAAATATTTTGAGAAGAGTTCAGGGAAGCATTAAAGTAATTGTTCAAGGCTAAGTAGGATTCTGTTTGGAATTATGTCACCTAAGCTCAAGAAAGACAATGAGGTCTGTATTTCAGTTTGTCTGAGATAGTGAGACTAGGTTTGGTGATCCAAGTGGTCTTTACCAGCCTTACTTCCTCTTTTTCTAGTGTTCCCAATAATCCACTTTAAAAACTGGAAATTAAGGATTTTCATAAGTGTGCCCTTTCTTTTATTCTAGCAACTCTGTCTTTCAGAAGCCTTCTTGTTGTGGTTTAAGCCCAGCCAGTAACTCAGAACAACATAGCTGCTTGCTCAGTCTCCCCTCTTCTTCCCCCCAACCCTGATCCCAGAGGGATAGGGAGGAGAATCAAAAGAATGTAGATCCCACAGGTTGAGATAAGAACAGTCCAGTAACTAAAGTATAATACAAAACTACTACTACTACCACTAATAATAATGATAAGGGAAATAACAAGGGGAGAGAATATAAAACTAAAAAGGGAAGGAAAAAAAAACAACATTAACAACTCACACTGCGTTTAGGAGAGAATATATTACAGGATGCAGGTGAGAGCTGCTTAGGAGATTATTAAACATAAGTTCATGGAAGTTATGGAGCTAAAGGGTGCATCCAAATATGCTGATTTTTACTGGTCCTGAAGCAGCTTATGTTTACTGTTTCTGAGTTTCTGTCACCATCAAACTGCTGTAGTTATCAGAGAAGCAAGTTGCTGGAGTAGTCATACACCCACATAGCATGCACTCCACAAAGGCAGTAAGAGGTGTGACAGACGTTCCTGCAGAGTGAAGAAACAGACCCACGATTTTACAGGACTGCTGTGTTTGGGTTTGAACTTAGCTATCTTTGCTCTTTCTGACTTGTACTCATGCACTGTCAGAGTATGTAAATCTGATTTCATGTTTCTTAAACTGTTTGCAAGCACAGTCTCCTTTGAGCTCATCTGTTGTCACACAGCATCCTTCACCTCTGCATTTAATTGCTGCCTGTGAGTGCTTACTGTAGAAATTCAAAGTTTCTCCAGGAACTAGGTGTGAGAGCTATCAGTATTAGTGAGCAGTTCCCAGCTTTACAAGAGTTTCCTATTTCCTGGTAAGAGGCCCATCTTCCCCTCTGTGAACTTTCCCTTGATCTCCTCAGAACATTATGAACAAAAGCTGGAGAAATGCCAGAATGTACTAGTTCATAAATAGTGATTTGCAATCACTGTCAAAATGGATTGGAAGTATCTATATAGAAAAAACTAAATTAATAGATGAATTGCACATGTGTAAATTATTATTCTAATAATAACAATTAATTTAAAACATGTGGTGTCAAGAATGTAATGGTCTCAAAAATCAGTTACAGAACAATTTTTATTACTACTTGAATTTTAATCAGTCCATCAAGTGCAATCACATTTGTGTGCTCTACCTCATTATAGCCTGTGATCCCCAACTGCTAAATACTTAGAATCATAGAATCATAGAATAGTTAGGGTTGGAAAGGACCTTAAGATCATCAAGTTCCAACCCCCCTGCCATGGGCAGGGACACCTCGCTCTAAACCTTATCACCCAAGGCCTCGTCCAACCTAGCCTTGAACACCGCCAGAGATGGAGCATTCACAACCTCCCTGGACAACCTATTCCAGTGCCTCACTACTTATTGTTGTATAAATAATTTTTCCAGTTCATAAATGTGAATTCAAGATCTGGGGTTGTTTGTTTTTTTTTACACAACCTAGATACTGTGGAGAAGGGATAATTAAGTCCCTAGTAAAATTATTCCTTTTATGTATCTTCCTGAAACAAATGAGACAAAGCATTATGATCTTACAAGCTGACCAGGTAATATGATAATTTAATACAAACATTTTATTTTAACTCTTTCTGCATGAATTATGGTGAATAAAAAGACCTCTACTTGGACAAAGAAAGCTCTCAATGCAAAATAAAGTCAGTAAAAACTTCTAAAACTGCTGCTTATGTGAAATGGGTATGAAATGTATCCTTCCCCTTAGGCATTAAATATTTAGGATAATTTAAAAATTATGACAAATTTAAATATTAATTATGAAATAATTTTAAAATTCAGATAAGTTAAAATATTTATTATGAAATAATTTAAAAATAATGGTAAATTTTAATATTATTAAATAAATGTTCTCAAACATGCCAGGACTTTAGTCCATGGAAACAACAGACATCCCTATCAACAGCAGGGTGAGGCACAATGACAACAAAATGTAGGGAAAGCTCCCCTCTCCATGAGCATAGTTTACACAAATAAAAAAAAAATAAATCATCAAAGTTAAAGGCAGTTGAATTGACAGTGCTGTGTGTCGTGGTTTAACCCCAACCAGACAGCTTTTGCACTTACTCCCAGTGAGTGGTGCCAGGCTGGAAGCAATCGAGGCCCACGTTACTCCTCCCCCTTCCCCAGGGGCTGCCCCCCCCTTCCCCGCTCCCAGAGGGATGGGGAGGAGAATCGAAGGAATGCAACTCCCACGGGCTGAGATAAGAACAGTCTAGCAACTAGTGTACAATAAGAATCACCACCGCTACCAGCAACGACAACAATGATAAGAGAAAATAGCAAAGGAAAAGAGTACAATACCACGCGCCAAACAACAAGTCCGACCTGCCCGACCCCCTGTCCTTCCGGGTACCTCCCAGTTCCCCCCTGGGCATGACGTGCTGTGGTATGGAATACCTCTTTGGTCAGTTTGGGTCAGGTGTCCTGTCTCTGCTTCCTCCCGGCTTCCCCTCCTCCCTGGCAGAGCATGAGACTCACAAAGTCCTTGGCCAAACCAAAACATCATTTTTATCAGCTTTGTTCCCAGCCCGAAAGTCAAAACACAGCACTGCACCAGCTACCAAGGAGAAAAAGAGATCGCTGCTATTGCTAAACCCAGGACATTATCCACCCCTTATTCCATACCATTAACGTCATGCTCAGATCCTACATTTTCAATATACCATCACTCTGATCTCAGTGCACTTCTATCTTAGTGCATGGACTAGTCCCTATAAAGCTGCTGCCCAGGATAGTGTTCCGGGCAGTGGCGTGGGGCACAGCATACGTTTCCAGCCATCCGGTGGTTGCTTCCACCATGGTAAGCACATGGCGCTTACCTTGGCGGGTTGGTGGCAGTGTGATATAGTCAGTCTGCCAGGCCTCCCCATATTTATACTTCAGCCATTGTCCTCCATACCAAAGAGGTTTTAACCGGTTGGCTTGTTTAATGGCAGCACATGTTTCACACTCATGAATAATCTGGGCAATAGTGTCCATTGTTAAGTCTACCGCTCGATCACGGGCCCATCTATATGTTGCATCTCTGCCCTGATGGCCTGAAGTGTCATGGGCCCACCGGGCCAAAAATAATTCACTTTTATGTTGCCAATCTAAGTCCATCTGAGCCACTTCAATCTTAGCAGCTTTATCCACTTGTTGGTTGTTCTGGTGTTCCTCAGTGGCCCGAGTCTTGGGTACATGGGCATCTACATGACGTAACTTCACCACCAGGTTCTGCACCCGGGCAGCAATATCTTTCCACAGTGCAGCAGCCCAGATAGGTTTACCTTTACGTTGCCAGTTGCTCTGCTTCCATTGCTGCAACCACCCCCACAGGACATTTGCCACCATCCATGAGTCAGTATAGAGATAAAGTACTGGCCACTTTTCTCGTTCAGCAATGTCCAGGGCCAGCTGGATGGCTTTCACCTCAGGAAACTGACTCGATTCACCCTCTCCTTCAGCAGTTTCTGCAACTTGTCGTCGAGGACTCCATACAGCTGCCTTCCATCTCCGATGTTTTCCCACAATACAGCAGGACCCATCAGTAAACAAGGCATACTGCTTTTCACTTTCTGACAGCTGATTATATGGTGGGGCCTCTTCAGCACGCATCACCTCCTCCTCTGGTGACATTCCAAAATCTTTGCCCTCTGGCCAGTCCATGATGACTTCTAGAATGCCTGGACGACTGGGATTTCCTATTCGAGCTCGTTGTGTAATTAGTGCAGCCCATTTACTCCATGTAGCATCAGTTGCATGATGCGTAGAGGAGACCCTGCCTTTGAACATCCAGCCCAGCACGGGCAACCGGGGTGCCAGGAGGAGCTGTGCTTCGGTGCCAATCACTTCCGAAGCAGCTCGAACCCCTTCATAGGCTGCCAGTATCTCTTTCTCAGTTGGGGTATAGCTGTCCTCGCATCCTCTGTATCCCCAACTCCAAAAACCAAGGGGTCGACCTCGAGTCTCTCCTGGAGCTTTCTGCCAGAGGCTCCAGGTAGGGCCATTCTCCCCAGCTGCGGTGTACAATACATTTTTTACATCTGGCCCAGTCCGAACTGGTCCAAGGGCCACTGCATGAACTACCTCGCGTTTAATTTGCTCAAAGGCTTGTTGTTGCTCAGGTCCCCATTTAAAATCATTCTTCTTACGGGTCACAGAATAGAGAGGGCTTACAATCAAACTGTAATTTGGGATGTGCAGTCTCCAGAAGCCCACAGCACCCAAGAAAGCTTGTGTTTCTTCCTTATTAGTTGGTGGAGACATTGCTGTTATCTTGTTGATTACATCTGTGGGGATCTGTCTACGTCCATCTTGCCATTTTATTCCCAGAAACTGAATCTCCTGTGCAGGTCCCATGACCTTACTTCGATTTATGGCAAAACCGGCTTTCAGCAGGATTTGGATTATTTTCCTCCCTTTCTCAAAGACTTCTTCTGCTGTATCACCCCACACTATAATGTCATCAATGTATTGCAGGTGTTCTGGCGCTTGCCCCTGTTCCAGTGCAGTCTGAATCAGTCCATGGCAAATGGTAGGGCTATGTTTCCAGCCCTGGGGCAGTCGGTTCCAAGTGAACTGGACACCCCTCCAAGTAAAAGCAAACTGTGGCCTGCACTCTGTTGCCAAAGGAACTGAGAAAAACGCATTGGCAATATCAATCGTGGCATACCACTTGGCTGCCTTTGACTCCAGTTCATACTGAAGTTCTAGCATGTCTGGTACGGCAGCACTCAAGGGTGGTGTGACTTCATTCAGGCCACGATAGTCTATTGTTAGTCTCCACTCTCCGTTAGACTTTCGCACTGGCCATATGGGGCTATTAAAGGGCGAGCGGGTCCTGCTGATCACTCCCTGACTCTCCAGTCTACGGATCAGCTGATGGATAGGAATCAGGGAGTCTCGGTTGGTGCGATATTGCCGCCAGTGCACTGTTGTGGTCGCAATTGGCACTTGTTGTTCTTCGACTTTCAGCAGCCCCACAACAGAAGGATCCTCTGAGAGACCAGGCAAGGTGGACAGCTGCTCAATTTCCTCAGTCTCCAAAGCAGCAATACCAAAAGCCCATCGGTACCCTTTTGGGTCTTTGAGGTACCCTCTCCTGAGGTAGTTATGCCAAGGATGCATGGAGCCTCTGGACCAGTCACAATAGGGTGCTTTTGCCATTCTCTCCCAGTCAGGCTGATTTCAGCCTCCAGTACAGTCAACTCTTGGGATCCTCCTGTCACTCCAGAAATATAGATGGGTTCCACCCCTTGACAGCTCGATGGCATCAGGGTACACTGTGCACCGGTATCTACTAGAGCCTTATACTTCTGTGGGACTGATGTGCCAGGCCATCTGATCCACACAGTCCAGTAAATCCAATTGTCCCCTACCTCCACCTGGCTGGAGGCAGGGCCCCTCTAATAGTCATCACAGGATTGGACACTTAAGTCATGTTGAAAGGGATTATTTTTAGTTATCACAGGAGCTTGAGTAAAATCAGCTCTTCCACTCCACCTGGGAAACTGCTCACCAGAGACTGAAGCCGTAGCTCTCATGGGACGCTCAGTCTTGGCCTTTGCTCCTCTTTCCAATTCACTCACCCGTTCCTCCAAAACTGAAGTAGGTTTTCCATCCCACTTTGTCATGTCTTCTCCGTGATCACGCAGGTAAAACCATAGGGTAGACCGTGGTGTATACCTCTTGTATCTCCTCTCTCGAACAGTGGGACGCCTTTTGTTAATAGCTGAAACGTGTGTTGGTACACGCGAGGAGTTGGATAAGTCAGATATATTGTCCCTCAGTTGTTTGAGATCCTGGGACAGTTTTTCCACAGCTGAGATGATGGAAGGGGTGAGATTGTCTTCGAATTCGCAGAGTTCATGAACCATTTCATCCACTGTTAGTGGTACTATGTCATTCCAGGTTACTGTTGCCAATGAATGGGCATATGATGATGGTGCATTCCGTGTAAGTTTTCGCCACATGGGTCTTGTACATTCGACTTCATCTGGATCTATGGGTATATTCCCGTTATTCGGCTTGATGTGATAGATCATCTCTACGATGGCTGATTCCCTCAGAGACGGGATACCTTTGTCTATAGTAGTCCACTTGGCCAAACAACTCATAACATCGTCCTTGTATGGAAACCTTTCTTTGACAGCTGCCAAGAGCCACCTCCAAAGACTGAGGGACTTTTTCTCTCTTGCAATTGCTTTGTCAATTCCCCCTTCTCTAGCAAGTGATCCCAACTGCTTGGCTTCTGTACCTTCTAGTTCGTGACCATCGGCCCCATTGTCCCAGCATCGGAGCAACCAGGTGATGATGTGCTCCCCTGGTTGACGGGTAAAATCTTTTCGCATATTCCGTAGCTCGGTTGAGGTCCGAAGTCGAGAAGTCACCTCTCCTTCTTCTTCTTCATCATGTGATGATGACTCCTGATCAGGTTCTGGATCGAGAAGTGGATACATTGTTTCTTCATCTTGCTTTAACCTTCCTGCCTCCTTTTTGCTTTTTCTCTTGTGTACAGGGGCAACCGATATTGGTACGAATTGGTCCTCTGGTTTAGTTGCAGTGATTATCACTGTGGTTTGAGTAGCGACTGTACTTGTTGCTGGGGGTGATGTGGCTGCTGTACTTGGAGCTGGGATAGCTGCGCTGTCTGTTGCAGTCGAAGTTTGAGTAGCTGCTGTACTTGTTGCTGGGGGTGGTGTAGCTGCTGTACTTGGAGCTGGAGTAACTGTACTGGCTGTTGCTTTGCCCTCAGATCCAGCGACATTTTTTTCCTTTTGAAGGTGCTGGAAAGCATTGAACATGGCCCTGTAAGCATAGGCCAAGCCCCAGCACGTTGCCATGATTTGTCGGTCTCTGGTATGGCCAGAATGACCACACACCTCATTTAAGTGTTTTACTAATTCTTCTGGATTTTGCAGTTGTTCTGTGGTGAAATTCCAAAGTACTGGAGGGGCCCACTGACCTAGATACTTGCCCATACTGTCCCACACACCCTGCCACTCATGGCTGTCCAGCCTCAGAGAAAATCTCTTGGTCCTCCTACTTCGTCGTTTAACCCCAGACAAGACCCAAACCTGACTCTGCTTAACTTTTGAAAACAGATGAAATAGTTGTGGCCAAAATACACTCTGTATACATGCCAACATGGTGATCCCCATCACAATCAGCAAACAAGTCTCAATAGCATTAAAAGGCCATTCAAAACTCTCAAATGATGCTGTAAATGCTCTGGGGGGAGGAATGGGAGGGTAAAAGAATGCCTCCTTCACAGGTTGACCACCCGAGAAGGAGAAAGAATATGTGTAATTGCTAAGCACTTCTATTATATACCTCCCAAAGTATAAAGGTGGTGACCATACTGGGAACATAAGCCAGATAAGTTTCATGATCAATAATTCTATTGTGTTACAAGTCATTACCATAAAGTACAATGAGACAAGAACTTTAGCCCAAGCCCCACACTTGAAAAACACTAATACAGCAAATACCAGATCTAAGTAAGTTACAACATTCTGAAGCTGTGAGATCAAGAGGAACAACTTTGAGAGCCAATAAATCAGCATTGTGATGAGTGACTATTAATCCGGTCAGATCTGTGGTTATCTCAACCCCTTCGTGCCCCACGTTGGGCACCAAAAAGAACTGTCGTGGTTTAACCCCAACCAGACAGCTTTTGCACTTACTCCCAGTGAGTGGTGCCAGGCTGGAAGCAATCGAGGCCCACGTTAGTCCCCCCCCCCTTCCCTGCTTCCAGAGGGATGGGGAGGAGAATCGAAAGAATGCAACTCCCACGGGCTGAGATAAGAACAGTCTAGCAACTAGTGTACAGTACGAATCACCACCGCTACCACCAACGACAATGATAAGAGAAAACAGCAAGGGAAAAGAGTACAATACCACGCGCTGAACAACAAGTCCGACCCGCCCGACCCCCTGTCCTTCCGGGTAACTCCCAGTTCCCCCCTGGGCATGACGTGCTGTGGTATGGAATACCTCTTTGGTCAGTTTGGGTCAGGTGTCCTGTCTCTGCTTCCTCCCGGCTTCCCCTCCTCCCTGGCAGAGCATGAGACTCACAAAGTCCTTGGCCAAACCAAAACATCATTGTTATCAGCTTTGTTCTCAGCCTGAAAGCCAAAACACAGCACTGCACCAGCTACCAAGAAGGAGAAAAAATGACTGCTGCTGCTAAAACCAGGACACTGTGAAATAGTGTATGTTCTGAATTCCAGTTGCTTGGGGCTTTGTCTCAAGCACTCTGGAAACAGAGAACTGGGAATTCCTCTATCTATCAGACAGCTTGAGAGAGATGGCCCTGTGTATGACAAAGTCTTGGAATGTATTACACACGTACGAATGACTCAAGGATATTGAAAGTACTCCCTAAGCTGGGGGGATAGATCCTCCTATTTTTATCATCCCTAAGCCTCTCTTTCCCTTTCCTCTGCTTGGATCTTCTGGAGTTGGTCAGATGTTAGGGTGTAGTGGTACATCCTTCTTTCCTTTTTTGGGTAATGATTTAGTTTTACTAGCTTTCAGCTTTCCTCTTCAGGCTCCTTGGAGAGAAATGCTTCACATACACCTTGAAGGAATCCAAAATTCCAGCACTGAGCAGTTATCAGCCTAGCTTCACTAAAAAGTCTTCTTGTAGAACTCAGAAAACAGATATCACAAATAAAAGCAAACTTTATAAATACATCAAACATTCTTGAGTTCTATTATCTACACATCTAACATTAGAATCATAGAATCATAAATAGTTAGGGTTGGAAAGGACCTTAAGATCATCAAGTTCCAACCCCCTGCCATGGGCAGGGACACCTCGCTCTAAACCATATCACCCAAGGCCTCGTCCAACCTGGCCTTGAACGCTGCCAGGGATGGAGCATTCACAACCTCCCTGGGCAACCTATTTCCAGTGCCTCACCACCCTCACAGGAAAGAATTTCCTCCTTAGATCCAATCTAAACTTCCCCTGTTTAAGTTTGAACCCATTACCCCTTGTCCTATCACTACAGTCCCTAATGAAGAGTCCATCCCCAGCATATGCCCCCTTCAGATACTGGAAGGCTGCTATGAGGTCTCCACGCAGCCTTCTCTTCTCCAGGCTGAACAGCCCCAACTTTATCAGCCTGTTTTTGTATGGGAGGTGCTCCAGTCCCCTGATCATCCTCATGGCCTCCTCTGGACTTGTTCCAACAGATCCATGTCCTTTTTATGTTGAGGACACCAGAACTGCACACAATACTCCAAGTGAGGTCTCACGAGAGCAGAATAAAGGGGCAGAATCACCTCCTTCGACCTGCTGGTGCATTCTGTCGGTCTTGTTTGTTTCGTTCAGTAATCCAAAAGCAAATCAAAACATATGACCCAATACTCCATATTAGCATCTGCATGGATCATCAGCAGGGGTGGTATTAAAAACTATTTCAATCCATGGCACAAAATCTACCATTTAACTTAACAATGAAACTCTTAGCAGAGACACAGAATGCAATCCACTAGCAAAATACCTACTTTCACCTTAATTTCAGTGTTAAGAAGACATGCATTTTCATGCCGAGATTAAAAACAGAAAATACAGAAATTAAAAAATAATCCAGGACAAAAAAGAAAGCAACTGAAAATAGGCTTTTTTTATTTTTTTAACTAAAAAATGTTTGACATTCTGTCCTGTAGCTTTTGCTTCCATGTTTTCCCACACTGTTGAGAAGGATAATAGACTTGATCTATCTGTCCTTGACCTGATATGGCAAGAGCAAACAAAAAAGGGCAGGCAGAGAATAATCTGTCCACCTCAGCTTTGGTTGCCACTTCAGTCAAGTACTTATTCTGGACTTATTTACATTTCCCTTATTCCATCATTCATTCTCTTTGTCCTATACCTTCTCAAGATGTTGCTGCCTCCTGCCAGCACTTGGTGACCACAGCACCTTGTGTCCACAGAAGTGTGTCACTCCCACTAGGTTCGTATTGTTGTCAATATATCTTCTCCTTTTTAGTAGTGAACCAACTATCCGCCCTCTCCAACAAAAAGCAGAAATTGTATTCCTTAGCCCTTAAATGCAGTCTTCTATTCCTTTTTATTTTCACCCTAAATAATCCCCTTATCTTCTAAATTATTCAATTTCTCCTGATTATTTTCTGATCCTCACTTGTTCTGATGCTGTCCCAGGTATGGAATTTGCATATAATGCATACATAAGCACAAATCACTTGCACATGCCAAAGACAAAAATGTTGAACAGTGCCAGTCCCAATACCAATCCCTGAGAATACCACTCATCACTGGTCTCCACTTGACCATTGAGCTGTTGACCACAACCTCATAGATAAGCTTAGGAAATGTGGCTTAGATGAATGGACAGTGAGGTGGATTGAGAATTGGATGAATGGCAGAGTTCAAAGAGTTGTGATCAGTGGAGTAGAATCCAATTGGAACCCTGTAGTCAGTGGTGTTCCCCAGGGATCCATACTTGGTCCAGTCTTGTTTAACTTGTTTATCAATGACCTGGATAAAGGGATAGAGTGTATCATCAGCAAACTTGCTGATGATATGAATCTGGGGGGAGTGGCTGATACACCTGAAGGCTGTGCTGCCATTCAGAGGGACCTTTATAGGCTGGAGAACTGGGTGGGGAGAAACTTCATGAGGTTCAAGAAGGCCAAGCATAGGGTACTGCACCTGGGGAAGAAGAACCCCAAGTACCAGTACAGGTTGGGGGCTGACCTACTAGAGAGCAGTTCTGTTGAGAAAGACCAGGGAATATTAGTAGATGATAAGTTGACTATGAGCTGGCAGTGTGCCCTTGCAGCCAGGAGGTCCAATAGTATCCTGGGGTGCCTCAGATGTGTGGCCAGCAGGTCAAGGGAGGTGACCCTACCCCTCTACTCAACTGTGGTGAGTGGTAGTGTCCAGTTCTGGGCTCCTCAGTACGAGAAAGACAAGGAGCTACTGGAGAGGGTCCAAGGGAGGGCCACAAGGATGATCAGAGTTCTGGAGCATCTTTCTTATGAGGACAGATTGCAGGAGCTGGGCCTGTGTAGTCTAGAGAAGAAAAGACCGAGAGGGGATCTCATTAATGCATATAAATATCTCAAAGGTGGGTGCCAGGAGGATGGTGCGATACTCTTTTCGATAGCACCCAGCAACAGAATGAGGAGCAATGGCCATAAACTAAAACACGGGCAGTTTCACCTTAACATGAGGAAGAACTTCTTTATGTTGAGGGTAGCAGAGCACTGGAACAGACTGCCCAAGGTGTTTTGGAGTCTCCTCTGAAGACATTCAAAACTCACCTGGACATGTTTCTGTGCAACCTGCTCTAGGTGGCCCTGCATTGGCAGGGGGGATGGACTAAATGATCTCCAGAGATCCCTTCCAGCCCTAATGATTCTGTGATTCTGTGAGTGTGATGGCCCATCAAATTCATGCAGTGTGGGACAGTATCAAATGCCTTGCACAAGTCCAGGTAGATGATGTCACTTGCTCTTTCCTTATCCACCAGTGCTGTGGCCCCATTGTAGAAGGCTACCAAATTTGTCAGGCATGATTTGACCTTAGTGAGGCCATGTGGATTGTCACCACCCACTCCCTTACTGTCCATGTGCCTTACCATATTTTCCAGGAGGATCTGCTCCATGATCTTCCCAGGGGACAATATCTCCTCTATCAGTTGGAGAAGGAAACTGTCATCAATGCATTCCAGGAACATCCTGGACTGCTTGTGCCTTGCTGTGTTGTCCCTCCAACAGATATCAGGGCAGTAAATTCAGGATGAGGTTCAGGGCTTGTGAATTTGAGGCCACACGTATCTGTCTACAGAGGGCCTCATCCTCTCAGTCTTTCTGGTCTGATAGCCTATAGCATTCCCCCACCAAAATGTCCCCTCTCCCCGCCCTCTCTTTAATCCTGACCCATAAACTCTCGGTCAGCTCCTCATCCATCCCCAGGCAGAGCTCTGTGCACTCCAGCTGGTCATTGATGGCAACATGCTCTCCTCTTATTATATAACAAGGAGAAAAATGACTGCTACAGCTGAACCCAGGACAAAGTGAGAAGCAATATGCCTTGTTTACTGATGGGTCCTCCCGTATTGTGGGAAAGCATCAGAGATGGAAGGCAGCTGTATGGAATCCTCGACGACAAGTTGCAGAAACTGCTGAAGGAGAGGGTGAATCGAGTCAGTTTGCTGAGGTGAAAGCCATCCAGCTGGCCCTGGACATCGCTGAACAAGAAAAGTGGCCAGTACTTTATCTCTATACTGACTCATGGATGGTGGCAAATTCCCTGGGAGGGTGGTTGCAGCAATGGAAGCAGAGCAACTGGCAACGCAGAGGGAAACCCATCTGGGCTGCTGCACTGTGGAAAGATATTGCTGTCCAGGTGCAGAACCTGGTGGTGAAGGTACGTCATGTAGATGCCCATGTACCCAAGAGTTGGGCCACGGAGAAATACCAGAACAACCAACAGGTGGATAAATCTGATAAGATTGAAGTGGCTCAGATGGATTTAGATTGGCAACATAAGGTTGAATTATTTTTCGCCTGGTGGGCCCATGATACTTCAGGCTATCAGGACAGAGATGCAACATATAGATGGGCTTGTGATCGAGGGGTGGACTTAACAATGGACACTATTACCCAGGTTATTCACGACTGAAAAATATGCTGCAATTAAACAAGCAAAGTTGTTAAAGCATCTCTGGTATGGAGGATGATGGCTGAAGGACAAAAATGGGGAGGCCTGGCAGATTGACTATATCACACTCCCACCAACCCGCCAAGGCAAGCACCATGTGCTTACTATAGCGGAAGCAACCACCAGGTGGCAGGAAACATACACTGTGCCCCACACCACTGGCCAGAGCACCATCCTGGGCCTTGATAAACATGTCTTATAAGGACACGACCACAACACCCACACCAAGGAAAAAACTGAGTCAGACAATAGGACTCATTTCTGGAACGACACTTGGGCCAAAGAGCACGGCACTGAGTGGGCATATCCCATCCCCTACCATGTACCAGCCTCTGGGAAAATCAAACTGTACAATGGGCTGTTAAAAACTACATTGAGAGCAATGAGTGGTGGGACTTTCAAACATTGGGATACACACTTACCAAAGGCCACCTGGTTGGTCAACACA
Source organism: Neopsephotus bourkii (assembly GCF_033783945.1). NCBI lineage: Eukaryota > Metazoa > Chordata > Aves > Psittaciformes > Psittacidae > Neopsephotus > Neopsephotus bourkii. Next base: position 185,651 of record NW_026900763.1, on the reverse strand, counting down.
AGGGGTTCTGCCAACAGGGCTGGCCCAGGCCAATCAGAACTTTTATGTACCATAGAGGGGGATAAACTTCCTGTGGTGCACATAAAGAATTTGCTGGAGAAGACAATATGTGTTATTCCTGCTTCAGGTAAAGGCAAACCCGCCCGGGGGACTGTTTTACTCGGGGTCCTGGATATATTTGGTGGGTAATGTGGGAAGATGGGGAAGTACAGTGTATACCTCAAGGGGATTTAATTTTTTGGGAAAACAGCCAATGAACTCAGCTATACGCTGTTGCCTGCTATACACTTCTGTACCCCACATCTAGATGCCCATCTCTACCACTCTGGGCTTTGAAAAGAAGATATGTGCTGTCACAATCATCAGCAGAGAATAAAGTCATGGGAAATGCTAGCAGCAGCAGAACTGTCCTCAAGTCATCACTGACTGACCCCGACTTCCCTCCAATCATCATCCCAACAAAGTATGAACTTCGATGAAACCAGACAAGCTCAGCAATGTCATCAGCAGGCAACAATCCACCACTACACATGGTCTCTCCTGCCCTGAAAGACTGTTAGAACTGATGGAGCCTGACATCATGGACTGAATGAAGTCCACAAACTTAATAGTGAAGGTCCGTGGACTTAGGAATATCTCTCCCTTTGTGTGTGTGTGTGTGTGTGTGTGTGTGTGTGTGTGTGTATGTATGAGACAGAAAGCAGTGGTATATTGATAAATATAGGACTGTTACATGAGATGGAGCCTGACATCATGGACTGAATGAATTCAGCAACTTTTTAGGAATTGGTCCATGGAATAAGGAATTATATCTCTGTTTGTGGATGTATATATATAGATGAGACAAAAAGGAATGGGACATTTAAAAAAAAAAGGTTAGGAACATGACATGAATGGTATGGAATTAGGGAATACTGTTCTGGGTTCAGCTGCAACAGTTATTTTTCTCCTTCTTAGTAGCTGGTATAGTGCTGTGTTTTTGACTTTAGTCTGAGAACAGTGCTGATAACACACCAATGTTTTTAGTTCTTGCTAAGTAATGCTTACTCCCATCAAGGACTTTTCGGTCTCATGCTCTGCCAGTTAGGAAAAGCACGGGAAGCCAGGAGGAAGCAGAGACCGGCCACCTGACCCAAAGTAGCCTAAGGGGTATTCCATCCCACACACGTCATGCCCAGTACATCAACAGGTGGGGAGTCACCCAGAAGGCCCAGATCACTGCTCAGGTCAGGCTGGGTATTGCTTGGTGGGTGGTGAGCAATTGCATTGTGTATCACTTGTGTTTACTGTTTTTCTTCTCCCTGTCGTGGTTTAAACCCACCCAGACAGCTTGTTACCCACTTCCCCCCCCCCCCTTCTTGCCCTCCCCCTACTCTCGGAGGGATGAAGGAGAATCAAAAAGAATGCAACTCCCACGGGTTGAGATAAGAACAGTTTAGTAACTAAGGTATAACACAAATCACTACTGCTGCCACCAATAATAGTAATGATAAAGGAAATAACAAGGGAAGAGAATACAACACCCCATCACCAGGTGACCGATAACTTGTCCCCCCAGCCCGACCAAGCACCAACCGATACGTCCTCCAACCCTGCAGTCCCTCTGCCCTTCCGGGTAACTCCCAGTTACATCCTGGGCATGATGTGCTGTGGTATGGAATACCTCTTTGGTCAGTTTGGGTCAGGTGTCCTGTCTCTGCTTCCTCCCGGCTCCCCTCCTCCCTGGCAGAGCATGAGGCCCACAAAGTCCTTGGCCAAACCAAAACATCATTGTTTTTCAGCTCTGTTCCCAGCTGAAAGTCAAAACACAGGACTGCACCAGCTACCAAGAAAGAGAAAAAATGACTGCCACTGCTAAACCCAGGACACTCCCTTTCCCCTTTTAGTTTTATATTCTCTTCCCTTGTTATTTCCCTTATTATTATTATTTTTGGTGGTAGTAGTACTGGTTTTGTATTCATTCCATTCATGGCTTGACTTCGCGAATGAAGATTTGGGAAGGGCTTCTACCCACGCTTACTACAAGCGCGCTGATGACTAAGAAGGCCAATGTGGGATAGGCAAATCCGGCTACAAAAAGCACAGCAGAAGGTCTCCTTGGGTGGAACAGGTGGGGCGCGATTCTTCCTGCGTTGTCTTTTCTCCTCGAGACTAGTTCTTCGTGAACTCTCAAAGGAGTCAGCGGCATTATGTATGGTGTGCCTCCAAGTCTCCCGATTGGAGGCCAAGGTGGACCACTGATGGTAGTCAATATGGCCAAGGCTAAGGCATTGTTTCAGGGAGTCCCTGTATCTCTTCTTTGGGGCACTTATACCTTAATTAATGGACTGTTCTTAACCCATGGGATTTACATTCTTTCGATTCTCCTCCCCATCCCTCTGGGAGCTGAGGGGTAATAAGGTGGGGAGTGAGTGAGCAGCTGTGTGGTTCTAAGTTACCAGCTAGGCTTAAACCATGACAGTCCTACATTCAGTATCATGATTTTTAGTGTACTACTCCTTAGATCAAATAAGTTTATAGTACTAAATATAGTCATTCTCTCCTTCCTCAGCCTCAACCCCGGAAGAGTTAAAAGTTTTCGCCATCACCATTAACAAGCATTGTGCAAACCAAGCCAGGCCTCTGGTGTCACCTGTGCAAGCCTACTGTCCTCAAATCAAGACACATGGCAATCTATTTCTTCTGACTGCTTGGATAAAAATAAGCAACTGGAGGCTTAAGTGAATTATTCTGAAGATGTACAAACTTAAAATGCAGTGGATATTTTTGCCATTGTTCTACAGCTGCCAAAAAAGTGAGGTATTACTCTTTAAGTAGTCAGGCCAAATCCTGACTATGCAGGCTTTTAGGGAATATTAGTCTGTATAAGGCACACAAACCAAAACCCACTTTGTATCTAACTCCATATTTTAACAATGTAGTATTTATTAACATTCTTTTTTTTTTCCTCAAAAGAACTGGAGTGACATAACTCTTTTGAATGTATTTGGCTTGCTCTACTTAATGGATCAAAACAGATTTTTCATTTGTTTTAAATATAGCATTGCTGAAATCTGCCTCATAGCTATAACAGAATGAAAAACAAATAAATAAATAAATAAATATAAATTTCCTATGCCAGTCCTGCCTGCAACCATAAAAATATTTTTTTTTATTTGTTTCACTTTGGTTGTGCAGTATTGCTGTCACTGAACAGAAGTTATTTCTCTAGATATAAATGATTATTTTCTCAAACCTGTAAGTTGTAATGAAATCAACAAACTCTAAACTATGAGTTGTCTGGTAAGGTTTTAGTTTCAATTTTGTGGAGTTTTTTTGGCAGATCTGCATCACTGATAACTATGCTGGAAGGCATCCTAAAATTTTAAACATTTATTCCTACCTCTTTCCCACATTTAGACAGAATTCTGGAGTCAGTGATGAGCATCTTCAACAAAAACTGTGTTAAGGAGTTTTTTAACAAGGTTTTAGGCAACAGCAGTGGCAAAATCTGAAGGATGAAGGCTCAGATCACAGAAGGGGCTAACCTCAAAAGCTGTGTTCGGATCTAATCCAGTATTTGTGAAGTACTTCCACCACACCCCTCTTTTAATAGCTTTTTTATGTTAACCACAAAGGTCAGAAGACTCATGGAAGGGGGGGAAAAAACATCTTCCTAGAAACTACTGGAAGTGTTTAACTGAACAACTGGTTCACATCTTCCTAAAGTATGACATGGTAAAAATACCATAAAGCAGCCCTGAAACAAGCAATTCAAAATTCAAATAAGGTAGATTGCAACAGGTATTAATCTGGCAAGAGTTACTATTAGCATTATTTAGACCATCACAGTAAATGAGGCTTTGTCCAACCCCCTTTGGGTTTTTCTTTCTAGCCTTAAGAAATCATAAAAATATAAACCTTGGCTTTTTAGTCAGCTAACTAAGGTACCTTAATGAACTTAATGAGGTTACATATCATTCTTTGAAAAGCAAACATCTGTAAATACTAGAACTTACTGCATTTTTCCTCATATTTTCATAGTTTAATTAAGGGTCTGTAATACATAAAACACTGACACCCCTACATTCTGATGGGGCAAACATGTGGCTAAACTGTGTGGCTAAGTATTTTTAAAAGAGGTCATTCTGAGCAAATAGCTGAATTTACTTGGGCCTTCTACATTAAATATATTCCAACAGAGTCAGCAGTGACTGGCTTGAAAAAAGTCTGGCATTTAATTCTGGAAAGAATAATCCTCTGCAGAAAGTTCAATTTAGCAATCTATAGAAAACCAGGAGCCCTCCAGAAAACAGGATTCAAACTGTGGACTCAAGTGCAATCTTCAAGACAGGCTTCACGAGGCAGCACTGAATAAAGGAAAGGCAGTTGCAGAGAGACAGATACATGACAGATGCTACCTAATCTGCCACAATATTAGCATACGTTTGGGAGCACAATTCAGACAAAAGTGGCAAGACAAAACCAGAATCTGTCTAAAAAAAGTTTTCAATCGGATTCATTCAAAAAGCTCACAGAAAATCAACATTCCTCCTCTTTATCTAGCAATTCTTTTATCAGACATTTAATTTTCCTCAGCAGCAACATGTGATGGGTCAAATGATGCCATACTCAACACCAACAGAAACCGACTTTGCCCTTAGCTGGCATCAGAAAGGGAGTGACCATGACTTCCTGCTCCTCCAGCCAGGCAGCAGGAAGACTAAATCCATTGAATGCAACAAAAGGAGACTGCTAGGCCTGCTCGGAAACAGCAGCTAGGGCAAGGTTTCAAGTGTAGCTCATCAGAGGCACATAGAGCTATAAATAGAGGTGCTGTGGACAAGGGGTTAGCTGTTGCAGAAGATAGCTTCCTCTGCTGTGCAGCAGGCTAGACTTACAGAAGCACAGCCTAAAAACAAGACTTCAGAATTTACTTGATTTCTGCCTTGAGAACTATCTTCAGTTTCTGAAAGCAAGCAGGAGGGCAAAACAAAATTAGGTTGATGTTGCTTCTCTTGGTTTTACTATAACCTATGCAGTAGTAATTAGCATTTAGCAGTGGCAAGACTTCTCCAATTTTCACATGCTCTATTTTTGCTAAAATTTCAACTGTTATTACTAATGGTAAGCTTCCTCATGACTTCACTGTGTGGGGGGGTGTCCAACAAATGACCAAACTATTTTGGTAGGGCATCTTGGGTAAGATTATGGCAACTATGACTTGATTGAATGCACGGGGGTGTTCTTGTTAGACTGACCCTGCTCTGCTGAACAACAAGGCTCTAGAGGGTTCTCATGGACCAATGTGCAGCAGCACTAACACTTGCCTCCCAAAGGAAAACCAGGCCGAGGGGCTCCTTACAAGCCTGGCTGTCTGCCCTACAATTGGCCATCCCCGTGCCAGTAGTCGCCCAGTAGCGGCAGGGAACCATAGAGCATGGCAACAAGCAACCGGCAGCTCCTCCAGAGCAAGAGGTACGGCTGCCAGCCCGTGGCTTCTGCACCGGCGGCAGGAGCACCAGCCCAGGGAGTCTGGTCTCCAGCCCGCCCTGCGGGTGCGGTTCATTCACTCCTCTCCCTACACCGATACTCTCCTCAACATGGCCTTGAGGACAGTTTCCTCCTAATGGCCCCTAACAAGAGGCGGTGGGAGGACATCAGCCCCACCCCTCAGACAAGGGAAGCCGGGAGAGCACTAGTCTCGCCCCCCCCCCAACAGGCGGGTGTGCAGAGACGGGTCCCAAACACGCGGACAGGAGGAGCGAACTGAGGTCCCCAGCCACTCCCAGCTAGCTGAGCCGCGGCGAAAGGGAGCAGCGCCTCCTTGGCAGGCAAACGGCGACGGCGGACCAGCCCTCTAACAGGTGGGCCGACAGGAGCGAACCAGGACTCCCTGCGGCCCCCGACAGGTGGGCAGTGGGAAGGGACCGGGAGCGGCTCGGACGTTCCTCGCCGCCCCTAAGGAAGGAGGAACTAGGGGAGCAGGTGGCGGCCCCGGGGTACGGGGCCGAGGAGCTCTGGCGCTGAACCCTGTCCGGGCCGGCTCCGTCCCGCTGGGGGAGCGGACTGTCACGGGTCGGGCAGTCTCGCCGGCACGTACCTGAAGTAGTATACGTCACTCTTGCCGGCGCTAAGGCCCGACTTACGGATCACCTCTTCCTTCTTCCAGCCCGGGGGCAGCGCGGGGCAGTCCATCCTGCCCTGCTTCTCCATGCACCGGGAGCGGAGCCCAAGGAGGAAGAACGACTGGAGAAAAAGCTCGCCCGACCTCCGACAACAAGAACCTTATTGTTCCCAGACGCGGCCAGTGCCGGGACAGGCTGACGATGGCGGCCGCGGCGGGCTGCTCGAGATCAGGAGTGCAGGCTGCGCGCGCATCCGGTGGAGCACTTACCCGGCGCCCACTTCCGCGGCCGAACCCCGGAATCTGTGTCAGCAGCCTAGAGTTAATATAGCACAAGAATTAGTATAAAATTGTAAATCTTATTTTGTTGTAATATCTGTTTATTACTATGATTATTTTTTTAATGGTGACATCACAGGTAAGGTAGCTGGTGATTTTTAATCTGTTCATTTACTGTCCTTGCAGCAGGCCAGAACAAGTCTGTATTGGCAAGAAGTGCAGTAAGCAGTGACTGTGCATGTTGACTTGAACTGTTTTTACACACAAGTAGAAATGATCTGTAATCCTGAATTAAGAGACAAGCCTTTAAGTGTGAGTTACTTCACTGTTAATTTGGGGATTGTGTATTCAGGCAGAAGAAAATAAGGACATGCCTCTGTGGTAAGATACACCACGTCCAAAGCGAGCAAGGTGCAGTGTAGATGCCATGTAGCTGTACCTACAAGATTAAATCCTCTTGAGCACAAGTACAGGCACTTGCCGACATGTCTAAGTGGTTCTGGGGATTGAAGCCGGTTTGTAACGTATGTGGGCACAGTGAGGACTGAGCTCCACAGATGAGCCTGAGCCTTTTGATGTAGTCATGCTTAAGGCATGATTTATTCTGTCCAGAAGTTAAGAAGAAATGTGAGGCAGGCAGTAGTGTCTATGATCAGTGGAGAAAGTACATTGTAAAATGAATATTACATAAGAGAACTTTCATGGGTAAGATTGCCTGAAAAGGCCCCAGATTAAGAGTAATATTGCAGTGGGAAAAAATATCTATAAGGTTTTTAAATGTTCTTACCATCCAGTAATCTAAATAGAGATCTGTCCTTCTCACAATCTTGTAAAATAAGATTTGTGTGGGCTTGTTTGCTTGCTCTGCAGTATTGCATTTGGATCACAGCATATGCTTTGCAGCAGCATGAAAGTCCTGTGGTTATCTGTGAAGCACCAAGAAATCTAAAGTTTAAAAACCATTTAACCTTTATCTTTAGGTGTGCATCAGAAATACATTGTAATTACCTGTAACTAGGAAGACAGAAAATTTGGAGTTAAGAAACTAATGTCTGTCAAGGATGCTAAAGAGAAGTGTCCTCAGCTGGTGCTGGCTAATGGACATCTAACTGTACAGGGAAACGTAATACAAGGTTACAGGTACACAATTAACAGTTTTCCAGTAGAGGACAAAGGCTTTCTATTAAACTCTGTGTGCACGTGCACTTGTCTGCAATAGTGTCTGATAATTTCCTGCTCTAAAAGTTCTTACTACAATGAGCCTCACACCATGGCAATAATATTTAGTTGTACACTGTAAATATTTCATTAAAAAAGGTTTCAGACTTGGTTACAGCCTGGGTCAGACATGACAAATGGATCATACTGATGATGTTATATGGGATCTGTATACTATATTAGGATTATGCCCATGTAATTCTTATGAACAATTTTTCTTATTTAAATACTGACTGCAGTAATGTATTTCTAAATGTGAAGCAGTGGAGGACATAAAGCTGAAGCCTTTGAGTGTGTGAACTTCTCCAGTGTATCTTAATGAAATTATTTGCCAGCATTGTCATCGATTACTGCTTTTAGAATCATAGAATAGTTAGTGTTGGAAAGGACCTGAAGATCATCAAGTTCCAACCTCCCTGCCATGGGCAGGGACACCTTGCTCTAAACCATATTACCCAAGGCCTCGTCCAACGTGGCCTTGAACACTGCCACGGATGGAGTATTCACAACCTCCCTGGGTAACCTATTCCAGTGCCTCACCACCCTCACAGGAAAGAATTTCCTCCTTAGATCCAATCTAAACTTCCCCTGTTTAAGTTTTAACCCATTACCCCTTGTCCTACCACTACAGTCCATAATGAAGAGTCCATCCCCAGCATCCCTATATGCCCCCTTCAGATACTGGAAGGCTGCTATGAGGTCTCCACGCAGCCTTCTCTTTTCCAGGCTGAACAGCCCCAACTTTCTCAGCCGATCTTCATATGGGAGGTGCTCCAGTCCCCTGATCATCCTCGTGGCCCTCCTCTGGACTTGTTCCAACAGATCCATGTCCTTTTTATGTTGAGGACACCAGAACTGTACACAATACTCCAAGTGAGGTCTCACGAGAGCAGAATAAAGGGGTAGGATCACCTCCTTCGACCTGCTGGTCACACTGTTAGCGTAGGAACTGACACATAACCACCGGAATGGTTATATGAGGTGCTTTATTGCAGCGCTGGGAAACCAGGGGCACGCGCCCAAATCTGGCTTCAACCTCGTCACGTTGCATTCACAATTTATGCACTGAAAGCTACATAACTAATACATATTCAATACAGATTACATCATTAACTAATACATATGCATTAAGGATTACCACATCAGTCTATTATGACATCAGCCTCTTCTGCGCTTGCGCAGCCCCCCTCTGGTGGTCGTCCTGATGAAGTAAGGAGTCTTCCTCGGGTGAAGTAAGAAGTCTTCCTCGGCTTGTTCTTTTCACCTTTTTGTCCTCTGGACATATCCCAACCATTATGTGGACGCCAGCATTGTTCTATTTTCCCTTGACTACCTCTGGTAATTTCTAGGTTCTGCTTGGATAGAATTTCACAATATACTTCTCTAAATTCACCCATACACCCTTCACCATATATGGTTATATAAGCTCTTGCTACCAAGACTACCATTGTATCACTGGTTACAGGTTAACCACGATACTGGACTGCAGACGGAACTGCAAAATTATAGCTCTTTCTAATCTACAAAATCACACTATTGATTTATAAACCTCTCAAACATAATCGTTCCTACCATTTTATATGATTATTTATCTTAAAAACTTCACTCTTTTCTAACATTTCCCCCCTTTGAAAATACTTCACTCAATTTAAGTATTTTCATTCCCTTAGGTAGCTGTTTCCTGATAAATAGGAGGAGGTGTGGGAGATTTTGGATGTTCTTTAGTTACTGCTCCTATAATTCGATGGGTCCACGCATTGCTCCGGGCTATTTCCTTTCGAATACAGAAATACATCAGATATAGCATTAGAAACACGAACATCATTACGACTACAGTTTGCTAGAAGGAACGGATCCATCCAGTAAGGTGAAGGCCCAAACTATCAAAGAGTGCTCCAATCCAATTTTGTTCAATATATTTCCTTTCTCTTTCCGCTTCTTGTTCTACTTTGGTCAACTGGGAAATATCATATTCTATGTTTGCAGTTACATTAGGAATATGAATACAACAATAATCTATTCTACCTTTCAAATATCCACAATCACCATGTTCCTTAAGTAACAACAGGTCTAATGCCATTCTGTTCTGCAAAGTCATTTTAGTTGTTGCTTGTAATTGCAAATTTAAATCTCTGAATCCTTTCTTTGTTACCCCCTGGCTAATCTTTTTGTTTGGCCAATCAGTCTGTCAATCATTTCTCTATTTTGATATGCTGCTATTTGTGCAAATAAAGATTCAAAACCCCACCCTATTTTAACCCCTGTGGAGGGCTCCTGCCATGTGTCATCATCATCATTATTTCTTTTTGTTCGAATTTGCAGGGTTTCTAACTTGTCTTTGAATGGTGACTTTTTCCAAATTGGACAAAGAGTTGGTAATCCTAGGGTGATTTCTTTGACTGGGCCTTCTATGGATACGTGAGTAGTCCAGGTTCCATCACTTGCTGCCCAAACAAAATGTCCTATACTAGCACCGTAGAATATTTACAATCTTCATTGCTAATTGGGACCTGTATTCCTTTTTCTCCAATTTTTAGACCCCGGCATGCACATCCTGCCATTAAAGCAATCTTAATTGGAGGTATTGTGATTTCCTCAGGGTCCGTGTCACAATCTAAAATTTTGGTACAATTCCACCAAGGAACGTTTTTTATAACATCCCAACTAACCCTATTTATAGACAGCAAATCATCGATGTCTATATTCTCTGTTATGTTTTGCTTTCCTGTCCATTTAAGGCACCAAGATGTATTTCCAATATATTGAAATTTTTGCAAAATGCTCATTGACTAGATTGTATCCCAGTTCTGTTTTAAACCATCTGTTTTTCCACATTGCCATACTTTTCTTTGTTTGTTTACCTTCCTTTTCTTCTGATAGACACACTCTCCCCATTCACCTCTTATAGAGGTAAACAGCATTTTGGTACCTTTCCCATACTAATTTTAATATTAAAACTGCGGGATCTCCAAAAACATATTCTGTCACTGTTATGTTTTTTGTTACTTCTTCTTCCTGACAAGTGATTGTTTCATTGATTTCTGAAAGTGGCAATGTTATTATTCCCCATTCAATTGGTTATCCAGATGCCTTTGGTATTGGTAGGCATGCCATTATTTTACTCGTGTTTTTCATTTTTGCAAAATCTTTAATTAGGCCTAACATTAAGTTTTCCTCAGGATCTCGACAATATGATAGGATCGTTTGTGTTGGATCTACTGATCTTTTGATTTTTAGGTTTGCTGATCTTTTCTTTACCATGGCATTGACAATTAATGTCCTCTCTCCATAGTCTACACTTTTGTTTGTCCTTACAATGCATTGGTATCTGCCCTGGTCTTCAAGGGTCAATTTGAACCATTTCAATTTTGTTTCCCCTTCATTTAAATTCTGGTCGTGTAATCTGTTTTCGATTTCAACCTTTGATTCCCATTTATTCTGCAATTGATTTTTGTTCTGGCTATCAAAAATTAGACCCAATTTTTGAGAGACTTCGTCTACCTTTTTCCAGATTATCCTTACTGACATTAATACTATCGGAGTGGTGTTAGTAAACCTGCAGATCAGAGTGGCATTTTGCCCAAAAAACTGTGTCAAAACATCTCTCTTTTGTGAGATTTCCAAAAAGGGGACAACCATCAATGGCATTAGTATCCAGACAATAATCACAATTTTATAGAAAAATCTAGACATCCTGTTTACATTTCAGTTTAAGTTTTGTGGGACTCAGTATCTGTGATTCCCAGACTTTCGGGACCTTTTTCACTTGTGTATAATGTGTGGAAGGATGGTTGCATGACAGAGGAAGACATGAACTCCTTGGAGTGAGCAACCCAGTCTTTAGGGTGTAAGGGAAAAGGCCAGGGCCTAGCCCTGGCTCTTGACCTTTCTTGAACACCTTTGGCTGAGGACAGTAAACAACTCTTGAGGAAGTGCCCCGGGGACTTTCCAGAAGTGCATCTTGCTTGAGCAATGTAAGCAACCCTGTGGACAGCTTGCCATCGCCAATCAGATGAGAGACCGTGGTGTGTGACAGCAGGCGATAACCAGTCAGAAGAGAGACCGTGGCGTGTGACAGCGGGTGATCACCAGTCAGAAGAGAGACCGTGGCGCGTGACAGCGGGCGATCACCAGTCAGAAGAGAGACCGTGGTGTGTGACAGCAGGCGATCACCAATCAGAAGAGAGACCGTGGCGCGTGACAGTTGTTGGGGACCAATGATAACTTTGCTTTAGGCGCGCGGCTTACTTTAAATCCTATATAAACACTGCGTATGCAGACAATAAAGGAGAACGATCATACTCATATTGAGGTTGCGTCGTTACTCCGGGCCCGACTCCCACTCCGACATCTGGTAGCAGAGGATGGTTCCCGACCAAAGATCTCCGAGACTGTGGTAAGCAGCAAGAGGAGGGTCGGAGCGGGAAGAATCGGCTGGGGAAGCCCGGGGAAGCCCTGCCGGGGACAAGAGGTCCAGGCAGACGCGGAAAGCCGGCGTTAGAGTAGCTCTCTAACCCCCAGGTGCAGCTATGGATCAGGAAGCTGCAGCCAACTTGCTCGCCGGAATCCTCTCCAAGAGAGGGAAAGAAGCGCCGGTGAAGCAGCTGATACGATTAATTAAGTTAGGCCAAAAATGGGGACATTTTGCAGACATTTGTCTGATATTTTCCGTATCGGAATGGAGAGACTTTGGGGGAACCATGTGGCTAAAACTGTGGACACCAATGGAACTCTGTCCTAGAGACCTTAAAAGAAATGAGGGCAGAGAGGGAAGCCCCCCCACCCCCCCGTTGTGCCTGGCACGGCATCACAGAAGCCTCCTCAGCATAAGGGGGAAGATAAAGTGAAACGGTGCTCGCGTCCAAAAGTACAAGTAGAAAGTGCAAACGCGGTCACCTTCGACCCAGAGAAAGAAGACCCCAAATCGGAATTGGAGCCAGACCCAGAGTCTCCGGCAGAACCGGACTTGTACCCTTCCCTTCCTGACCCCAACTCAGAAAATTCAGTCAGTTCGGTTCATCGGCAGATGCGATCCAGCCTCAGTGACGGTCAACTGCAACAGCTGATGAAGAAATTAAAGTATTGGAGACAAAAGAAACCTCCGAACCCTCTGCTCCACCCTCCTACAATCCAGTAGTAAAGAAAGGGGAATGGGAGGGGGGTGTTGGGCACGGGGTACGGGATTACAGTAATAACCCTGCTAAACGTTATCATCAAAGATGCAATTGTTATGGGGGAATTTTCGGCTATGGGTCCCTCGGCATTCCCGGTGTTTAACACTCCACAGGGGGGAAAAAAGTGGGAGGCACTGGATTTAAAGGCTGTAAAGGAGGCACGTCAACCGGTAACATCCTACGGGTTAAAATCATCGTATGCTCGGGCAATTATCACACATATTTTTTCTGCATATATCCTAGCACCATATGATATCCATATAATAGCTCAATTGTTGCTTACTCCCCACCTTCAGATGTGATTTAAAGTGAGCACAGCAGAGGAAAAGGCTGGATACATGGCTACTCCCTTTGCTGCTGCTGTTAAACCCCTTTTACAATAAGGTTAGAGCGATCGCGGGGGTACTAAAGATATGAGATGTTATAATTCTGAACGGACGGGACATTGTAAAAAAGAAACAGGGTACTGTAAAGAAAACTAGTTCAGCAGCCCGCCGCCCCCCCCTTGTCAGTGATTGAATGAATTAAAATTTGATCTTAGGACATCCGTTTTATGGATGTTTTCAGTCCTTCTTAAGGTGAAGGGAGCAACCTTTTTTACGTTAAAGTAAAAGTTCTGCATCAAGACCTGCAGTGGAAAGGTCTGTGATGAACTGTGGACTTATATACAACTCATTTAATACAATCTCTCTGTGATACTCATGTACTAGAAGCTGGTAAAAATAAGTATGTCCAGGTTTCTATCGACCTTTGGAGACCTTTATAAATACTGCTGGCTACTTCTTCCAACATAGGCTGGCCACCTGTGTCGGAATGAGTGTGCATTTTGGTCAGTATAAAAGCCCAAGCCTCATGCGATGTGGGGGAGGCAGAGCCTCTGCGGGGACGCCTGCTAAGGTTGAGCCTGCCACCTCGCACTGCAATGATGTTTCTCGGAGCTGGTTTTCTTGTTAGTCTCCACAGGGTCCTTGTGCCACGTTCTGTATGTGGGATTGTGTAGTGGGAGTAATGATTGTCTGGATTTTGTGCTTCAAATATTGTAGTTGTGTGGACTGTGCTTGTGGGATCCCATATGTGTATGTACGTGTGTGTGTGTGTGTTGAGGGCAGACGGTGTTCTGTGTATTTTTTGTTGTTGGGTTCATGTAAAAGCTTCTAATAGATAGTAGTTTAACATTTCAGACAAGAAAGGGTTAATGCAAAAGTGAGGTTGCCGGCAGATATTTATGGTTGCTGCTGAAGCAGGCAGGCAGCTGTAGCTGCTGCCGAGCAGGCAGGCGTTTGTAGCCGTGCAAAGCAGGGTGAGCAACTTCAAAAAAAAAAAAAAAAAAGTTATTTGATAAAAGTTCAGTTCCCATGTTCAAAAGAAGCTGCTCTCAGATTCAGGTCCCAGTGCTCCACTGGTGGAAGGACCAGGATGGACACCAGAGCCAAGGAGAGAAAAAAACAAAATAAAACAAAACCAAGCTTAATATGTTTAGAGTAACCTGGGGATGAATCCAAGACTTGGAGGAACAGATAGATCGGTTGAAACAAGAACTGCTAATTGAAAAAGCGAGAGGGGTAGTGCAACCACAAGCATTACGAGCCGTCACCTAAGCAGCATCAGGGTGGCAGATACAGAACCTATCTACTTCTCAAGAACTGATAACCTGGAAAAGGGTGTGTATTTGTGTCCTCCTGCCTACAGGTCCATGGCAACTGCCTGCAAAGTTTGTCAAGCTTTGCCATGATCTGGACAGACAAATAGAGGGACCTGATGCCTCTGCTACAGGAGCTGAATGTGAATACTCCGAGCAGAATGAGATAGAGGAAGAGAAAAAACAATGATTCCTATAAACATTATTTGAAAGCAGCTGAAAAGTAACAGCTTGAATATGTGTGTTTGTAAAGTAGCTATTGTTAGAACCTTTGATTTTGTGTATGAAACCACCTGTATTTACTAGCCAGTTACTGTTAACAAACTACACCTTGTATTATATGGATGTCACTTGTAAAAGAAATGTTAGAGTATGCAAATTTGTAGTAGCTGCTAGAAAATGCTAAAGCAAAAGATAGAAATATTCTAATACAATGGTAGTGTTATAAAACAGGTAATGGAACGAATTAAGACAGTGGGAGAATTCCATTGGTAAGAAATTTCTTTGGCTAGTCCCTTGCTGGCATCAGCATCTTCAACATGCTGCTGCACCCTGTAATAGTTACTCTGCTAATCTAAATCTGTGTGTGACTCTTAGCCATATTAAACAGGCGCTCACCAGCATAGTGAACCAAGCCTGGGTTGCTCAAAAACAACGAGGGGGAATTGTGGAAGGATGGTTGCATGACAGAGGAAGACATGAACTCCTTGGAGTGAGCAACCCAGTCTTTAGGGTGTAAGGGAAAAGGCCAGGGCCTAGCCCTGGCTCTTGACCTTTCTTGAACACCTTTGGCTGAGGACAGTAAGCAACTCTTGAGGAAGTGCCCCGGGGACTTTCCAGAAGTGCATCTTGCTTGAGCAATGTAAGCAATCCTGTGGACAGCTTGCCATCGCCAATCAGATGAGAGACCGTGGCGTGTGACAGCGGGCGATCACCAGTCAGAAGAGAGACCGTGGCGCGTGACAGCGGGCGATCACCAGTCAGAAGAGAGACCGTGGTGTGTGACAGCAGGCGATCACCAATCAGAAGAGAGACCGTGGCGCGTGACAGTTGTTGGGGACCAATGATAACTTTGCTTTAGGCGCGCGGCTTACTTTAAATCCTATATAAGCACTGCGTATGCAGACAATAAATGAGAACGATCATACTCATATTGAGGTTGCGTCGTTACTCCGGGCCCGACTCCCACTCCGACAATAATGTATCCAAGAGTCCACCCCTTCTACCTTTACTGCCGTGAACGTTGTTAACAGTACTTGACGAGGTCCGTCCCACCGCTCTTTTGATGGCTCTTCATTCCAGTTTCGGATCTATACTTGATCTCCTGACTGAATGTCATGCACTGGATTCTCCAAGGACAATGGCCTGTTCCACACCAGGGTGCTCCTTAATCTGGTTAGGGTTCTACCTAGAGATAGCACATAATTGTAAACATCCTGATTTCCTTTAATGTGGGTATTGGGATTAGGTTCTGGTGCCTCATATGGTTTTCCATAGAGGATTTCGTAGGGGTTTACTGACATTCCACTTCTAGGTTTTATTCTGATTAGTAAGAAGGCTATGGGCAGTGCCTGTGTCCACTTTATTTTAGCCTCTTGACATATTTTACTGATTTGTCTTTTTATTGTCTGATTCATCTTTTCTACCTGCCCACTAGATTGAGGTCTCCAGGGGGTATGCAAATTCCATGTTATTCCTAATAATTTACTTATCTCTTGTACTATTGTTGCAATAAAATGTGGGCCTCTATCTGATGACATTCCCAAAGGAACACCAAACCTTGGAATGATTTCTTTGAGCAACCACTTCACTGTCTCTTTTGCCTGATTAGTATGACATGGAAGGTCCTCCGGCCATCCAGAAAAGGTGTCGACCCCTACTAATAGGTATTTATACCCTTGTGTCTTTGGTAACTCCACAAAATCAACTTGCCAATAATCTCCTGGTTCTATCCCTATTCTGATCCTTTCCATTTCAATTTGCCTCCTCACTATTGGGTTATTTTTCAAACAAATCTCACATTTTGATCCCACTGATTTTGCCATAGTTAACATCTGTGTGGAAATTATTCCTCGTTTTAGATAAGTTATCAATGCTTCTGCACCCCAATGACACTTCTGATGTTCAGTCTGTAGAATTTTCCGCATTACTGCCGGTGGCGCTATCACTTGTCCAGTTGTTGTTATATACCATCCTTCAGAGTTCTTTTGAGCTCTTAAAAGTCCTGCCAATTTCTCATCTTCCTTTGAATAGTTTGGATTCTGTGAGAGATAGGTATGGAATGGGCTTACCTTGAGAGGTATCAGTGCCATCATATTCCATACCTTCTGGGCCACCTGTCGAGCTGTCCAGTCTGCCAATGTATTTCCTTCAGATATCTTTGAAGTTCCTCCTTGATGTGCTTTGCAATGCATAACGGCCACCTGTTTAGGCTTTTGCACAGCAGTTATCAATTCTAAAATTTCCTTTGATACTTTATGTTAGTCCCTTGTGAAGATAAAAGTCCTCGTTCTTTCCATAATGCTCCATGAATATGCACCACACCAAATGCATATTTTGAGTCTGTCCATACATTTACCTTTTTGTCATTGCTCAGTTCCAGTGCTCTTGTGAGAGCTATCAGTTCTGCCTGTTGGGCTGATGTTCCGGGAGGTAATGCTTTGGCTTCGATTACCTCTTGCTGTGTTGTTACAGCATATCCTGCATATCGTGTTCCGTTCTCCACAAAGCTGCTTCCATCTGTGAAGAGTTCCCAGTCTGGTTGTTCAAGAGGTGCATCCTTCAGGTCCTCTCTGATTGCATATGTATGTTCGATGACTTCTATACAGTTATGTTCAAGCATCCCTCCTTCTAGATCTGCTCCTAGAAAGGCTGATGGATTTAACAGGTTAGTAGTCTTTAAACTCACGTCATCTTGTTCTGTTAAAATTGCTTGATATGTCATCATTCTGCTAGGAGATAACCAGTACCCCCCTTTTTGTTCCAAGACGGTTGTCACCATATGTACAATAGTAGCTGCTACTGCTCTCAAGCATGAGGGCCACCCCGCACTTACTGGGTCCAGTTGTTTTGAGAAATATCCTACTGGTCTTTTCCAGCTTCCAAGTTTCTGAGTCAACACTCCCAGTTCTAGTCTCTGTCTCTCATGGACAAATAAATGAAAGTCCTTTGTCAAATCTGGGAGTCCCAATGCCGGAGATTTCATTAACGCCTCTTTCAGTTTCCTAAAGGCCTCTTTCTGTGATTTATTCCAAACAAAGACAGGTGATTTCTGGGCCTCATACAGGGGTTTAGCAATGAGTCCATAGTCCATTATCCATAATCTGCACCACCCTGCCATGCCCAAAAATGTTCTTAGTTCATGTAAGTTCCATGGTTCTGGAATGGCACAAATTGCCTCTATGCAATTTATTCCCAGCTTTCGCTGCCCTTGTGATATTTCACATCCTAAATATAACACAGTCGTGCGTGCAATTTGTGCCTTTTCCTTTGAAACCTTGTACCCGTTCAGACCTAATTGGTTTAAAATTTCAATGGTTACCTGTATACACAGTGACTCTTGTTCTGTTGCAATAAAGATGTCATCAACATATTGCAATAGGAGATATTGTGATCTCGGTACCTGTACTTTTCCTTGAGTGGTCCACGCTTCCAGTTCCTTGGCTAACTGGTTCCCGAAGAGTGTCGGACTGTTTTTGAATCCCTGTGGGAATCTGGTCCATGTTAATTGTGTCTTTCGTCCATTCTGTGGGTTTTCCCATTCGAATGCAAACAGTTTCCTGCTACTTTTGTCAAGAGGAATGCAGAAGAAAGCATCTTTTAAATCAATCACTGTAAACCATTTATACTTCTTCACAGATGTTAACAATGTATAAGGGTTTGCGACCACTGGGTAGATATCTTTTGTTATCTCGTTTATGGCTCTCAAATCCTGGACCAACCTATACTCATCATTAGGTTTCTTTACTGGAAAAATTGGGGTGTTATACTCTGATTCACATTCTTCTAGAACTTGATATCTCAAAAATTTCTCAATTGTTTTTATAATCCCATATCTTGCTTCTAGTTTCAGGGGATATTGTTTAACTCTTACTGGCCTAGCTCCATCCTTTAATTCCACTATTACTGGTTGAGCAGTTTTTTATTTTCCTGGAATTCCTGTTTCCCAAACTGTGGGTATTACAGCTTGTTCTACCTCCTCTGGAATTCGAGCCATGCATTTATTTTTCAAAACCAAAATTTCTCCTGCCTTCGATTCCGGGACCTGCATGGTCAATTCACCATTTTCAAAAACAGTTGTTGCGTCCAATTTAGCTAATAAGTCTCGTCCTAAAAGTGGAACAGGACATTCAGGCATATACAAAAATTCATGTGTCAATTCTTTCCCCCCAAAATGCAAGTCTAGGGGAATGGCCGTGTTTCCTCCTTCCCTGTGGCTCCTACAGTTGTAGTTGTTTTCTTCCCTAACCTTCCATGCAAATCATTTAAAACTGAATAGGTAGCCCCTGTGTCCACTAAAAATTTTACTTCTTTCTCTCCTAACTGTATTTTCACAAGGGGCTCCTTATTCTTTGTTTCGGTTAGTCAACTTTGATTATTATACTCCCCCAGCACCATTGCCTGAGCCACTTCCGATCCCACAAAAGGGCTCCTTGGGGACATAAATTGTCTTCCCTTTAATGGACATTCATTTTTCCAGTGTCCCTCCTGCTTGCAGTTTGCACACTGATTATATCCTATTTTTATATGATTATTTTATCTTAAAAACATCACTTTTTTCTAACAACACTCCTTTTGATGCAGCCCAGGATACGGTTGGCTTTCTGGGCTGCAAGCGCACACTGCTGGCTCATGTTCATTTTCTCATCGACCAGCACCCCCAAGTCCTTCTCCGCAGGGCTGCTCTGAATCTCTTCTCTGCCCAGCCTGTAGCTGTGTCTGGGATTGCTCGGACCCAGGTGTAGGACCTTGCACTTAGCATGGTTAAACTTCATGAGGTTGGCATCAGCCCACCTCACAAGCGTGTCAAGGTCCCTCTGGATGGCATTCCTTCCCTCCAGCGTATCAGCCGAACCACACAGCTTGGTGTCATTGGCAAACTTGCTGAGGGCGCACTCAATCCCACAAACATTAGCAGCATTAGCACGTGAAATAGTAATGACTTAAAAGTGAAAGCCTGCCTATCTGGGTAATGGGTGAGACAAGGGGGAGCACAAAATTACAAAATGAAATATATAAACCTTTAGAATCAGTTTTAAGTAATGTCAAGTTTGATGGCTTTGTAACAGTAGCAATGGAAAATTACTGAGGTGCATGATACATAGAAAAAGAAACAGAGTACAGCTAGAGAACATACTGAGTATTCTCACAAGATAAATCATTATAGTTGGCATAGTTTTAAGAAAAACAGTCTAGAAGAACAGGACACAGGGATAAGGGGTATTTGGGAATGGCAGGTGTCCAGGATGGGCTACAGTTAAACTAACTGATAAGTAGGAGGACAGCAGGATTATTATGTCTCTGGTGCTAACCAACTAATTAAGATGGTATAAGCATCTCTACTGTGCATGCTCCAAAGGCTGCCAGAAGTGATGAAGATTGTTGAAAGAAGTAAACGACCCTCAGAGACCAACATCACAATTCTGTACACATGCGGGGAACTTTCTGGAAAATGATGTAATCCATACGTAGCCTCATGAACATGTATGTATGCCCAGGGACTACATAAGGACAGCATGTTAGGAGGAGCTATCCCCCATGTCTCCCAGCACTGCAATAAAGAATACCTGCTTGTCAGCTTGAAATCTTTGTTGGCAAGTTTGTTCCTGGAGTTTTCTCCAAATCAATTTGGCACCCCAGATGGGACCCTCTCTGCTTGGCTGCAGGAGCTGCTGAGGACAGGGCTCCCTAGGGCCCACGGGAATTTTTCCTGGAGGGACCCCTCAACTCATTTGGATCACTGTAAGGTGCAGGGGGCATCTTGCATAAAGACTAAATTGTTAATTGGGTTGGTTTGGTAAGTGTACGCAAGGTTTGGAAGCCTTCCGTAAATCGAGATAGGAAATCAATGTCAATGTGAAAACATTGTTGGCAAGTTTGTTCCTGGAGTTTTCTCCGAATCATGGGTTTCCTTAGGAGAAAGTACTACAGAGATGAAGAACTATAATTTCAAAAAGAAATGAGGAAAGAAAGAAGAGATTTCGGGAGAGTCTTCTCTTTTCTAAGCAGATGTCAGAAGTAGTTGTGGGTTGAAGAAATATTCCTCTTGTTCACCTTTGCTAAAATAAGTGCCTTATTGTTTTATGTAGAATAGTTTCTCTTCATGCAAACATTCTACTTGAATCCATGGGAAATTAGCTCAGGACTGATTCAGACATAAAACCTTATGTTCTTAGTTGTGTGCATGTTATCCTTGATCTTTTCCTCCTCGAGCTGTTGGGGGGATTTTGTTCACTGGTAGAAAGGCCTGGGTTTGATGACTAAACCAGCTACAGCAAAGTAGATGTTCTGAAGTCCGTGCATCTGGCCATGTGTACAACCAAGTTAAGCATTCTTCTTGTTGAAAAATAGAGTAATGGTTTGTGAAGGTCAGTACAAACTGTCTGTCTGCTTTTAAGTATTGTCCAGAGCTGAACAGCTGGAAATTTGCAGTGCTCTGTGCTTGGTTTCTGTATTTCAGAGTACGTGTATCTCAAATGCTAACCAGCATTCCAATTAGATTGTATGAAAAATAAATCTCTGGTAGATAAACATGTACAATGATTTGGGGGAATAGATTTTCAGCCTTTTTTTTTCTTCAAAGTATTTCATTGTAGTAAGACACAGAATTTTGTTTCTGCTCCAGTATTGTTGTCAATTGGCAAATTTGAATATTTTTAAATAAATAAACCCTAACAAAACAGTAAATTTTTTGCTACAGCTGTTAGGTCAGGAATGGACGTACTGAGATTGAAGTAGCTAACTGAGCTGTTTTGTACACAGTCAACCGCAAATTTAGTAGCTGTGCCGTGATACTCCTTTCATGCACTAGGAAGGAAAACAGTTGGATTTTTCCTCAACTTTGAGCTATTGTGATGGCTTTGAATATTGTTTGGAGAGGAGGGAACTACCTCAATAATCCTTCCTCATTTGGCATTTGCCTGGGAGTAGCAAAGGCTTAGCTAGAAGGCAGCCCTCTAAATTAAAGATTTGTAAATCTCTACTTTGGTTACATTGGTACAAGAATCTGTGATATTTAGCACTTTACCATCTCAATATATTGTATGTTATATTTTAAATACTCCCTAAACATTATGCTTCCTGGGCAGTATTGATGTGCGGAGAAAGGACTTTACAACCAATCAGCCAATTAGAGTTGTAAAGTAGGTATATTTATTCTGTGCTGGGTGGCATGGGAGTAACCCACCCAAGTCGTGTGCACCACAGCCACCCATCCTTCAAACATATATAGCATTGTGGTTACATATTCATGAGAGCTCCTATACATATTCATAGCCTGTCACCCGCTTCATATGATAATTAGTATTTTCATAAACTCCTCCCACTGCACATGCACAGGGCTTTTTGGTAGTGGTCGTAGGGGGTCATGGTGATGAAGGCTAGCAGCTCCTCTTCGTCACCACAATTAACCTTTTGGTCTTGCGAAGGCTCAATTACTCCTTGGATAGTGTCCAAACCACAAAGCTGGCTTGTACCAGTTCTCTTCTTTTGCACAGGCTCAGTCTCCCCTTGGATTGGCTGATATTATCCCAAAAGTTACAAATGTAGCTAACTTTTCACAGGTGTTAAGTCCCCTGCTTTATTAAACCTTAGGTTGCACCAACAATGTGACTAAGGTATATTATCACTAATTACATTAACAATGTGAACTAATTACCCAACCAGCAACAAGTTTTAAATCTTAGGACTCCCCTATCTCAGTATGCCCATGGTTTTAGCCAGCAGCAGTCCCCCTTTTACCAGGATTTTTGGGAGATAGAAGTGAGGTTAAACTTGGATACAGAAGCCATGGCAATAACAACCTGTGAGTGCATGCTTTCCTGTACTGCTTTAATGCAATGTAAAAAATACCTAAATCTACAGAATTATCTAACTAGGTGACTGTTTACATACTGATCACCACTTTCTTTTCATTTGCAGCTATCAATTTACACAATACAACGCATGTGAGACTAATTACCAGATCGTAGGTTGAAAAAGAGTTCAGGGAAACCACGTATGCAGGGCTGAGCCTTACCAGCTTCACAGGAGTGGCCTCTAACTAGTATCTGTGACCTTTAAACCAAACCAACAGTTGTTCTGCCTGAAAGCTGTTGAGATCTAACACGTGGCCTGGATCACATCCAAAAAGTACCTGGTAGGTATATGCTATGAGCACAGAGGGAGAGCATATTTACAGCTCTGAAGGTGATAAAAAATACTGAAAAGTTTATAACTGAAATAATTTAAAAATCTAGTACTCACGAGCAGGCAGAGGGGTGTATAGGTGTGTGTTTAGGGTGCTTTCCTTTTTTCATAAACTATTAAAGTTTTGTTTAGCAGGATGACTGAAAGGACTTCAATGTCCTTAATTTTCAGTTCTGTTGCAGCACTTTACAAGATAGATACCTTCAAAAATACTGAAATCTCAGTTTATTTTTATTAAAGCATGTGGTTGATACTAGGTTTTAAATACAAACGTTTTTAAACTTGCCAATTAGAAACCTACTGACAGTTATTAAACCAGTCTATAGGAGCCTGATAGAATACTCTGAGGAAGTATTTTTCCTTACTACTCTACATCAGCACAATGCTGTTGACCGGGAAGAATTGATGTAGGCCACAGATGCACGCAGACTGTTGCTGTGTCCCAGTGTGGCTTTTCTAATGGCAGATTCTCATGGCTTGACTTCGTGAACGAAGATTTGGGAAGGGCTTTACCCACGCTTACTACAAGTGCACTGATGACTAAGAAGGACAATGTGGGATAGGAAAATCCGGCTACAAAAAGCACAGCAGAAGGTCT
The DNA here is from genome assembly GCF_033783945.1 of Neopsephotus bourkii. NCBI lineage: Eukaryota > Metazoa > Chordata > Aves > Psittaciformes > Psittacidae > Neopsephotus > Neopsephotus bourkii. Next base: position 162,231 of record NW_026900763.1, on the reverse strand, counting down.
CCTTGGGTGGAACAGGTGGGGGGCTGTCCTGGGTTCAGCAGTAGCAGTCATTTTTCTCCTTCTTGGTAGCTGGTGCAGTGCTGTGTTTTGACTTTCAGCTGGGAACAGAGCTGACAAAAATGATGTTTTGGTTTGGCCAAGGACTTTGTGGGCCTCATGCTCTGCCAGGGAGGAGGGAAGCCGGGAGGAAGCAGAGACAGGACATGTGACCCAAACTGACCAAAGAGTTATTCCATACCACAGCACATCATGCCTAGGAGGTAACTGGGAGTTAGCCGGAAGGGCGGAGTGGACTGCAGGGTTGGAGGAGGTATCAGTTGGTGCTTGGTCGGGCTGGGGGGGCAAGTTATCGGTCACCTGGTGATGGGGTGTTGTATTCTCTTCCCTTGTTATTTCCTTTATCATTACTATTATTGGTGGCAGCAGTAGTGATTTGTGTTATACCTTAGTTACTAAACTGTTCTTATCTCAACCCGTGGGAGTTGCATTCTTTTTGATTCTCCTCTCCGTCCCTCCGAGAGTAGGGGGAGGGCAAGAAGGGGGGGAGTGAGTAACAAGCTGTCTGGTGTGGGTTAAACCACGACAGTTCTTTTTGGCGCCCAACGTGGGGCACAAGGGGTTGAGATAACGACAGATCTGACTGTCACAATGCTGATTTATTGGGTCTCAGAGTTGTTCCTCTTGATCTCACAGCTTCAGAATGTTGTAACTTACTTAGAGCCGGTATTTGCTGTGTTAGTGTTTATCAAGTGTGGGGCTTGGGCTAAGGTTCTTGTCTCACTGTACTTTATGGCAATGACTTGTAATACGGTCGGGCTCCAGCAGCAGGGCAGGACGGACGTGGCCGTGGACTGGTCCCTGGCCGTCCGGCTGCTCCTCACCGTCCTGGCCCTCGCCCTCACCTCCGTCTGCGTGAGGCTCTGGGGAGCCGAGGGGGGGCGGCCCCGGGAGCCGGCGGCTGCTGAAGCGGCCCGGGAGAGCGGCCCCGGGCACCAAGCGGGAGCGGGTCCGGAGGCCGGCAGGGAGCGGCTGCCGGTGGAGGAGGTCGGGGCGGTCGAGGAGCGGAAGGAGGCGGCTGCCGAGCAGCGGGAGAAGGCGGCGGAGGAGCCGAGCCCCGCGGCCGAGCCCAGCCCCGCGACGGCCGAGAGCATTCCCCGGAAGCCGCCCGCCGAGCCCCAGGAGGACGCAGGAGACCCCGCAGCATTTCCCAGCAAGGCAGAGGAGGAAGAGCTGGACTCAGGAAAAGAGAAGCTGGTGGTGGGAGAGCCAGCAAGCACAGCAGCTACTCCAGCCCCAGTGACAAGTACAGTAGCTTCGTTTGAGAATTCTGAAGGTTTTGGATGGTTTTGGGTACCCTTGGGACCTGCCTGCTGACTGTGATGGGGATCAGCATGTTGGCACACATACAGACTGTGTTTTACCCACCACCATTTTGTCTGATCCTGAAATTTAAGCAGAGTTGGGTTTGGGTCTTGTCTGGGGTTAGACGATATGGGAGGACCAAGAGATTTTCCCCAAGGCTGGACAGTCATGACTGGCAGAGTGTGTGGGACTGTATGGGCAAGTACCTAGTCCACTGGGCCACTCCAGTGCTTTGGAAGCACTGGAGATGGAAGGCAGCTGTATGGAGTCCCCAGCAACAAGCTGCAGAAACTGCTGAAGGGGACAGTGAATTATTTTGAGCCTGGTGAGCCCATGGCATTTCAGGCCAACAAAGCAGAGATGCAACATAGAGATGGGACCGTGATCGAGGGGTGGACTTAGCAATGGACAGTAATTGCCCAGGTTATTCACAAGTGTGAACACTGCACACAGCCTCTTGTGCTCTGAAAGACTGTTACAAGAGATGAAGCCTGACATCATGGACCAGAGGGACTCAGCAGCTTTATAGGGACTGGCCCATGCACTAAGATAAGAGTGCACTTAGATAAAAGTGATGGTATATTGAAAATGTGGGATCTGAGCATGATGTGAATGGTATGGAATAAGGGGTGGATAATGTCCTGGGTTTAGCAGTAGCAGTCATTTTTCTCCTTCTTGGTAGCTGGTGCAGTGCTGTGTTTTGACTTTCAGCTGGGAACACAGCTGACAAAAATGATGTTTTGGTTTGGAAAGGACTTTGTGGGCCTCATGCTCTGCCAGGGAAGAGGGAAGCCGGGAGGAAGCAGAGACAGGACACCTGACCCAAACTGACCAAAGAGGTATTCCATACCACAGCACATCATGCCCAGGGGGGAACTGGGAGTTAGCCGGACGGGCTAGGGGACTGCAGGGTTGGAGGAGGTATCGGTCGGTGCTTGGTCGGGCTGGGGGGCAAGTTATCGGTCACCTGGTGATGGGGTGTTGTATTCTCTTCCCTTGTTATTTCCTTTATCATTACTATTATTGGTGGCAGCAGTAGTGATTTGTGTTATACCTTAGTTACTAAACTGTTCTTATCTCAACCCGTGGGAGTTGCATTCTTTTTGATTCTCCTCTCCGTCCCTCCGATAGTAGGGGGAGGGCAAGAAGGGGGGGGAGTGAGTTAACAAGCTGTTTGGTTGGGTTAAACCAAGACAGGCGTGATTCTTCCTGCGTTGTCTTTTCTCCTTGAGTCTAGTTCTTCGTGAACTCTCAAAGGAGTCAGCGGCATTATGTATGGTGTGCCTCCAAGTCTCCCCATTGGAGGCCAAGGTGGACCACTGATGGTAGTCAATATGGCCAAGGCTAAGGTATTGTTTCAGGGAGTCCTTATATCTCTTCTTTGGGGCACCTCTCTTGCAGCTACCGGTGTCAAGTTCACCATAAAACACGGTCTTGGGGAGGCGGTGATCCTTCATTCTAGAGACGTGCCCTGCCCAGCGCAGCTGCAATTTCAGCAATATGGCCTCGATGCTGGTGACCCCTGCCTGTTCGAGGACAGTGACATTAGACACATAGTCAGTCCAATGGATGTTTAGAATTGTACGGAGGCAGCGCTGATGAAAGCGTTCCAGGAGTCGCAGGTGATGACGGTAGATGACCCATGATTCAGACCCATATAAAAGAGTAGACAATACAATGGCTCTGTAGACACTGATCTTTGTACTTTTCTTCAGATGTTTATTACACCAGACTCTTTTATGGAGTTTTCCGAAGGCTCTGTATGCCTTTGCTATCATGTTGTGTATCTCTTTGTCGATAGTGGCATCCGAGGAAATAATGCTTCCCAGATAGCTGAACTGCTGAACTGTCTTAAGCTCTGACTCACCGATGGTAATATGGGGATGGCGATAATCTTCTTAGGGTGCAGGTTGGTAGAGGACTACTGTCTTCTTCAAGCTGACTTCCAGCCCAAAAACCTCAGCCGCCTCCGCAAAGCAAGATGTTAAACGCTGCAGAGCTGCTTCTGTGTGGGCAACAAGGGCGGCATCATCAGCAAAGAGCAGTTCACGGACAAGATGGTTTAGGGTCTTAGTGTGGGCCTTCAGTCGTCTTAGATTGAATAGGCTACCATCGGTACGATATCGAATATAAATGCCGTCTTGTTCGTCGAGGTCTGCTGTAGCCCTTTGGAGCATCATGCTGAAGAAGATTGTGAATAAGGTCGGTGCGAGAACGCAACCTTGTTTCACACCATTGGTTACTGGAAAAGTCTCAGAGAGTGCATCACCATACCTGACTTGGCCTTGCTGATCCTCATGTAACAGAATAATCATTTTGAGGAACTTGAGGGGACAACCTAATCGTTCTAAGATCAGCCACAAGCCTTTCCTGCTCACAGTGTCAAAAGCTTTGGTGAGGTCAACGAAAGTTACGTATAACCCCTTATTCTGTTCTCTACACTTTTCTTGCAGTTGTCTGAGAACAAATACCATGTCTGTGGTACTTCTATTAGCCCTGAAACCACACTGACTTTCAGGTAGAAGTTCTTCTGCAATAGCAGGTACTAGTCTGTTCAATAGTATTCTTGCAAGAATTTTACCAGCTATGGAGAGCAGAGTTATACCACGGTATCTTGAGCAGTCTGACTTGACACCTTTTTTTCTTATACAGAGTGACGATGATTGCGTCACGAAAGTCTGACGGTATTTTGCCTTGTTCCCAACAGCACACAACTAGCTCATGAAATTTAGCGTGAAGTGCTTGGCCTCCATGCTTCCATATTTCAGGTGGGACTCCGTCAACCCCAGCTGCCTTGCCAGTTTTCACCTGCTGTATGGCCTTAAGAGTCTCTCCCATGGTAGGGGCTAAATCCAATTCGTTTTTCACCGGATGTTGCAGAATGTGCTGGATTCCTTCGCCTTGGACTACACGATTAGCACTAAAGAGGGTTTGAAAATGTTCAGACCAACGATTCAGGATGGAGATTTTATCTGTAAGAAGCGTTTGGCCATCTGCACCAAGTAAGGGGCTTTGAACCTGGAATGTGGCTCCATACACTGCCTTCAGAGCCTCATAGAATCCTCTGTGGTCATCCAAATCTGCACATAGTTGAGTCTTTTCTGCTAGGTTGAGCCACCACTTGTTCTGGATGTCTCTCAGTTTCTGTTGGAGTTTGCTACATGCAAGAAGAAAGGCTGCTTTTCTTACATGGCAGAGTGGCTGAGCGAGGTGTGCTTGATGAGCAGATCTCTTTTTTGTCAGCAATTCCTGGACCTCCTGGTTGCTATCGTCAAACCAGTCTTTGTTTTTCTTTGAGGAGAACCCAATGGATTCTACGGAGGACTGCAGGATGCTGTTTTTGATATGCTGCCAAAGCGCATCAGGAGAAGAATCTATAAGTTGGTCTTCAAGCCTAGTTTGAAGGTTAGCCTGAAAGCTGTCCCTCACTGCAGCTATTTGAAGATTATCAACATTGAGCCTCCTCCTCGGAATGCCGCCCCTCTTAGGTTTGGGCTTGAAGTGGAAATTAAGTTTGCAACGCACAAGGCGGTGGTCTGTTTGGCATTCTGCACTAGGCATCACTCTGGTCTGGCAGACATCACGAATATTTCTCTGGCGCACTAAAACATAATCAATAAGGTGCCAATGTTTAGATCGAGGATGCATCCAGGTTGTCTTCCAGCTGTCTTTCTGCTGGAAGATAGTGTTGGTGATGGTAAGCTGTTGCTCTGCACAGAACTCTAGTAAGAGATGACTGTTAGCATTGCAGCTGCCAACACTCTGCTTGCCTAGTACTCCTTTCCAGGCTTCAAAGTTCTTTCCTACTCAGGCGTTGAAGTCACCAAGGATTATGATCTTATCTTCTATAGGAACTTTCTGAGTGAGGTGACGCAGGTCGGAGTAGAATTTTTCTTTTTCTGCAGGGTCAGCTTGCAGAGTTGGAGCTTATATGCTGAAAAGAACAACGTGTTGCTTATTGTGTAGTGGAAGATGTAAGGAGATAATACGGTTGGAATGACCTATCGGCAAATTTTCAAGTTTAGAGGCTATGGAGTTTTTAATCATGAAGCCGACTCCAGAAAGATGACTTTCAGTTTTGGGTTTGCCTGACCAGTAGAGTGTATAGCCAGCACCATGTTCTTTGAGGCTACCTTCCTCATGAAGGCGAACTTCACTGAGAGCAGCGATATCGATGTTAAGCCGTGACAATTTATGGGCAATTAGTGCAGAACGGCACTCAGGATGCCCACTGTTCACTGTATCAAGCATTGTTCTGATGTTCCAACATGCAGTTCTGCTTGCTGCATGTCCTGGGTTCAGCAGTAGCAGTCATTTTTCTGCTTCTTGGTCGCTGGTGCAGTGCTGTGTTTTGACTTTCGGCTTGGGAAGAGAGTTGATGACAATGATGTTTTGGTTTGGGCAAGGACTTTGTGAGCCTCATGCTCTGCCAGGGAGGAGGGAAGCTGGGAGAAAGCAGAGACAAGACACCTGATCCAATCTGACCAAAGAGGTATTCCGTATCACAGCACATTATGCCCAGGATGTAACTGGGAGTTACTCAGAAGGGCTAGGACTGCGGGGTTGGAGGAGGTATCAGTCCTGGCTTGGTCAGGCTGGGGGGCTGAGTTATCGTTCGGCTGGTGCTGAGGTGTATTCTCTTCCCTTGTTATTTCCTTTATCATTATTATTACTGGTGGTAGCAGTAGTGATTTGTGTTATACCTTAGTTACTAAACTGTTCTTATCTCAACCAGTGGGAGTTGCATTCTTTTTGATTCTCCTCTCCGTCCCTCCGGGAGTAATGGGAGGGCAAGAAGCGGGGGGAGTGAGTGAACAAGCTGTCTGGCTGGGGTTAAATCATGACACACATATACACGTCGTGGTTTAAACCCATTAAAATGAATACATTGTTTCTTCATCTTGCTTCAACCTTATTGTCTCTTTTTTGCTTTTTCTCTTGTGTACAGGGGCAGCCAATATTGGTACAAATTGGTCCTCCGGTTTAGCTGCAGTGATTATCTCTGTGGTTTGAGTAGCGACTGTACATGTTTCTGGGGGTGGTGTAACTGCTGTACTTGGAGCTGGGGTAGCCTCACTGTCTTTTGCAGTCGAAGCTTGAGTATCTGCTTGTCCTGGGTTCAGCAGTAGCAGTCATTTTTCTCCTTCTTGGTAGCTGGTGCAGTGCTGTGTTTTGGCTTTCAGGCTGAGAACAGAGCAGATAACAATGATGTTTTGGTTTTGCCAAGGACTTTGTGAGCCTTAAACTCTGCCAGGGAGGAGGGGAAGCCAGGAGGAAGCAGAGACCGGACATCTGACCAAAACTGACCAAAGAGGTATTCCATACCACAGCACGTCATGCCCAGGATGTAACTGGGAGTTACCCGGAAGGGCTAGGACTGAGGGTTGGAGGAGGTATTGTTCGGTACTTGTTCGGGCTGGGGGGGGCGAGTTATCGGTCGCCTGATGATGAGGTGTTGTATTCCCTTCCCTTGTTACTTCCTTTATCATTATTATTATTGATGGCAGCAGTAGTGATTTGTGTTATACCTTAGTTACTGAACTGTTCTTATCTCGGCCCGTGAGAGTTGCTTTCTTTTTGATTCTCCACTCCGTCCCTCTGCGAATAGAGGGAGGGCAAGAAGGGGGGCAGTGAGTGAACTAGCTGTCTGGCTGGGTTTGAAACTTGACACTGCTGTACTTGCCGCTGGGGTAGCTGCGCTGTTCATTGCAGCCAAATTTTGAGTAGTGACTGTACTTGTTGCTGGGGGTGGTGTAGCTGCTGTTCTTGGAGGTGGAGTAGCTGTGCTGACTGTTGCTTTGCCATCAGATCCAGGGACATTTTTTTCCTTTTGAAGGTGCTGGATAGTGTTGAACAAGACCCTATAAGCATTGGCCAAGCCCCAGCACATTGCCATGATTTCTCCGTCTCTGGTATGGCCAGAATGACCACACACCTCATTTAAGAGTTTTATTAATTTTTCTGGATTTTACAGTTGTTCGGTGGTGAAATTCCAAAGTACTGGAGGGGCCCAGTGACCTAGATACTTATCCGTACTATCCCACACACCCTGCCACTTATGGCTGTCCTGCCTTGGGGAAAATCTCTTGGTCCTCCTATATCGTCTTTTAACCCCAGACAAGACCCAAACCCAACTCTGCTTAACTCTTGAAATCAGAAGAAATGGTCATGGGCAAAATACACTCTGCATGTGTGCCAACATGGTGATCCCCATCACAATCAGCAAACAAGTCTCAACAGCATTAAAAGGCCATTCAAAAACTTTAAAATTCTCAAATGATGCTGTAAACAGTCTGGGGTGGGGGACTAGGAGGGTAAAAGAATGTGTCCTTCACAGGCTGACCACCCAAGGAGAATAAAGATGTGTAACTGCTAAGCACTTTTATTATATACCTCCCAAAGTATAAAGGTGGTGACCACACTGGGAGCATAAGCCAGAGTAGTTTCATGATCAATGATTCTATTGTATTACAAGTCATTGCCATAAAGTACAATGAGACAAGAACCTTAGCCCAAGCCCCACATTTGAAAAACACTAATACATCAAATACCGGCTCAAAGTAAGGTATGATATACTGAAACAGTGAGATCAAGAGGAACAACTTTGAGAGCCAATAAATCAGCATTGTGATGAGTGACTATTAATCTGGACAGATCTGTCTTTAGCTCAACCCTTCGTGCCCCACCTTGGGTGCCAAAATGAACTGTCATGGTTTAAACCCAGCCAGACAGCTGGGTAATTCACTCCCCCCTTTTCCTCCCTCTTTCTTTCCTTCCCCCCTGGAGGGATGGGGAGGAGAATCGAAAGAATGTAACTCCCACGGGTTGAGATAAGAACAGTCCAGTAACTAAGTTATAACACAGATCAGTACTGCTACCACCAATGATAATAAAGATAAGAGAAAATAACAAGGTAAGAGAGTATGATACCACCCGCCGAAAATGAGCCCGACCCAGAAGATCCCGTGTCCTTCTGGGTAACACCCAGGTACCCCACAGGGCATGACGTACTGTGGTATGAAATACCTCTTTGGCTAGCTTGGTTCAGCTGTCCTGTCTCTGCTTCCTCCTGGCTTCCTCTCCTCCTTGGCAGAGCATCATGAGACTCGGAAAGTCCTTGGTCAGAGCAAACATTACTTAGCAACAACTAAAAACATCGGTGTTATCAGCACTGTTCCCAGGCTGAAAGTCAAAACCACAGAACTGCACCAGCTGCTAAGACGGATAAAAATTACTGCGAACTGCTGAACCCAAGACAGTATCCACCCCTTATTCCATACCATTCACATGATGTTCAGATCCCATATTTTCAATATACCATCACTCTTATCTCATATATATACATATATACACATTCAGACAGAGAGAGAGATCATTCCTTACTGCATGGACCACTCCCTATAAGGCTGCTCGGTCCATTCAGTCCATGATGCCGGGCTCCATCTGTTGTAACAGTCTTTCAGAGCAGGAGAAGCTGTGTGCAGTGTTGGATTGTTGCCTGCTGATGCTGATCGTTCCCTTACCACGGAACTTGTCTGGTTTCATCCAAGTTCATTCTTCATTGGAGTGATGGTTGGAGGGAAGTCAGGGCCAATCACTGGTGACCTGAAGACATCTAGATGGTGGGCTATAAAAGTGCTACATAGAAGGAAACAGCATACAATTGAGTTCATTGGCTGTTTTCCCCAAAATCAAATCCCCGTGAGGCACAAGGAGTTACATTCTTTCTGTTCTTCCCTCCCATCCTTCTGGGAGTGGGGAGAGGAAGGGGGGGGTGGGGTGGTGTGGGGGGGGGGGGGGGGGGTGAGAGAGCAGGGTGCGTGTTTTTTTCTGGTTTGCCAACTGGGCTTAAACCACATCAGTCAAAAATGACTGAAGGCAAATCTATTTGAACCTGTTGAGATGGTGGAAATAAAGCAGTCGTACTGTTGGACATGACAACTTTAAAAACAAGTACTGGACCTCATGACCTATGAATTCCTTTCTGTCCCTCTATTGAGATGGTATGGGTTTGGCTATTTTATGAATGTGGGGCTTTGGGACTGGGTTTTGTTTCCTATATCCTTGACTGCATAACCAGTCTGTAAGCAGTATTTTTATTTAGGAGATCTTTAGAAAGTCTTTATCTTGCTGACGCTTTATTGTTTGGAATTAATACCTATGAATATACCAAAACCTGTATTGTTCTATTATCCATATCATGTATAATGGCCTAATAAATTTCAAAATATAAACAAGTATTTCCTATACAGCGGTTATATTCATCCATACCTATATATGGCAGAAAGAAAAAACACTGTTCCTCTACACACGCATCTCATAGCAAAGTATCATTGTTTCAGTCCTGCCCTATTAGAAGAGTCAGCCTTCCATGCCTCAAACTCCTGATTAATATTTCACTTTAATGATTACACAGACAGATTTTTTTTCTTCATAGATAAATAGGCAAACCTTCAGAATTAGTCTTCATTATTTGTGCTATAATCTTTTCTTTAAAATGGAGGAATAAAATAATATTTTGAAAATTCAAGTGTAACATGTTTGGAAAAGATGTTTAACCCTAAATTCAGTACTACAGCATCGCCTAATTCCTAATGGGATTAGAGATGTGTAGTGGTTTAACCCCAGCCAGACAGCTTGTTCACTCACTCCCCCCTTCTTGCCCTCCCCCTACTCCTGGAGGAATGGAGAGGAGAATCGAAAAGAATGCAACTCCCACGGGCTGAGATAAGAACAGTTTAGTAACTAAGGTATAACACAAATCACTACTGCTACCACCAATAATAATAATGATAAAGGAAGTAACAAGGGAAGAGAATACAACACCTCAGCACCAGCCAATCAATAACTCACCCCCCCAGCCCGACCAAGCACCGACTGATACCTAGTCCAACCCCGCAGTCTCCTAGGCCTTCCGAGTAACTCTCAGTTGCATCCTGGGCATGACGTGCTGTGGTACGGAATACCTCCTTGGTCAGTTTGGGTCAGATGTCCGGTCTCTGCTTCCTCCCAGCTTCCCCTCCTCACTGGCAGAGCATGAGGCTCACAGAGTCCTTGGCCAAACCAAAACATCATTGTTATCAACAATGTTCCCAGGCTGAAAGTCAAAATCACAGCACTGCACCAGCTACCAAGAAGGAGAAAAATGACTGCTACTGCTGAACCCAGGACAAGATGCAGCAACTTGCAGCCATAGGTAAATCTGTGTTCTAATCAATGGTTTCTTGCAATGGAGAATGTAAGCTGCATGAGACAAAAATTGTGCATTTGTATTCACATATTGCCTTTTAATTAACCTGGAAAAAGAAGTTAATCTGTAAAAATCCCAAACACATTCCCAATGTTAATAATAGCCAAAAATAATATTGTATGGAAGCCTTAAAAACAGTATTTCTAAAAGATTATAATGCAAGATTATACTGAATTATGAGACCAGAGCACACTTCCAAAACCACTGCAAATTTTATATATAATCAGATCTGCTGTACAGCATAACATAAGGCTGATATGCAGATATTGTTCTGTAGATGAACACATCTGCTTCTTAACACAAGTTACTATAACACTTAAGCTACATGCAAAATTAATAAAGATCTCAAAAAGATTTCACCTAGAAACTGACTTCCAGTTATTTCATATTGAACATACAAACACCAAACTAAGAGCACTTCAAAGACAGACATTAAAGTCAACATACATGCCATTAATGCACTGCTGGCTAACCAGAGGAAGTGGCAAGCATGTACAATACATGGACTGCATACTCTACAATCATGCATCCTATTACTTACATATTAGAAAGGCTTTCTACCTGCAGCCAATCATTTGGATGCCAGGGTCTTTGTAACATGATAAAAAGTAAGTAGTGCTCTGTGCTGTTGAAGATCATCCTGGACCTTCACAGATTCTAGAAGAGTGAGTATAAGTTCTGGCCATTGCCTTGGGCAATCCACCCTGGCAACTTTAGCAATCAGTACGGACTTCTGAGTTGATATCTGCAAAAAAATGAAAAACAGAACACAGACACCACAAAGTCAAAGATCAGTTAAAAAACGAGAAATGCGGGAATTAATAACCTAACCTAAATAAAAAAATAAATAGTATGTATTGCTAGATTTTTGTGGGGTTTTTTTCCCCTCCCCCTCAAACTATTTTTAATTTTGATGAATACAAATAAATGCAGAGGGAAAAAAAACCCAACACAAAAAACAAACAAACAAAAATACCACCACAAACCAAAAAACACTTCTATTATGTTTATAGTAAATGTTTTAAAGAAATGCTTATCTGGCCATGACGTTTAAATTTTACATAAAGACTACTAAATATTTCTTCTAGAAATCACATAAATGAAGAAATAGACATTTGGGAACCAATTCTACTTGGTGATCTTTTATACTGCTTTCTACAAACAAACATAGACTGCTGAATACACATTACACTTATTTTTGCTATACCTGAGAATCATGGTTTAAGCCCAGCCAGCAACTCAGAATCACGCAGCTGCTCACTCAAACCAGCCTCACCCTGCTTCCTCTACTTGCTCCCAGAGGGATGGGGAGGAGAATCAAAAGAATGTAACTCCCATGTGCTGAGATAAGAACAGTCCAGTAACTAAGGTATAACACAAAACCTTTAGTACCCCCATGATCACCCTGACCTTGTTGTAGAAGGGGTTTAAGAGCAGCAGCAAAGGCAGTAGCCATGTATCCAGCCTTTTCCTCTGGTGTGCCCACTTTAAAATATGCATCCATCATTTCCTGAAGACCAGCAGATTTTGGCAAAACCTGCAAAATATGCTTACAAGCTGGGTTAGCATTTTCCATAGCCAGAGACATAAGCATCGATTCCTTAGCATTAGATGCCAGATCAATATTCTTTTCAATAGCCTCTGTCAATCTGTCAATAAATTGCATATATGGCTCAGTAGGTCCCTGCTTTACTGATGTATATGAAGGATTAGGTTTTCCTGCTTCCAGCACAGCTTTCAGAGCAGCTAAAGCCAATTGCTGTGCTTGCTGTGAAACTTCAATTTTCATACGAGCTTGTACTCCATCAGGGAGAAATTGTCCCTTTCCCAGTAACATTTCAGATGAAACACCATGCAAAGGGTGATGAGGATTACACTCTGAATTCTCATCCGCAGCTCTTGCAGCAAGCTCCTGAAACCCACTTTTAAAATGTAAGAGCTGTGAAGGAATTAATAAAATTGCAGCCACTCTGAGACAATTATTTGGAGTTAGAACTGTACTAGAAAAGAAAGCAGATAACATTTTCTGTGTATATGGGGAAGACAACCCATACTGAGTAATTGCTCCCTTAATTTCTTTCATATCTTTCCAGTCCATAGGAGTCCAGACAGGCTGTCCCTGAGTATTTATAATAACAGGAAATGCAGCGGGAACATCTATTGGTAAAATAGTACCCTCTATGATTGCATCCTGAATGCAGCCTTGCCATCTCATGGCACTTGGACTAACTTTATTAGATGTAGGAGTTGGTGGTAAGGGCACATCACAAGGACTGATCTTATCTTTTTTATTCCGGTTTTTCTGGGGCTTGCTTCCTCTCCTCCCGCAATTTGTCCAGACTGTCTCGCAAGTCCTGTAATTGTTTATCTAAGGATTTTGTCCATTGTCCCAAGTCCCACTCATTTTGCGGCTCCGGTGGGAGTGATGCAAGCGGTGGTGTAGGTGGTGGAGGTGGGTATTTATTCTGAGTTACACCCTCCTCCTTAGGAGACTCCCACCCTGGCAAAAAATCTTGGAGATTAAGTTTAGGGGCAGTAGCAGCACGAAAAGGGTTGACATCAGTTTGTTTCAGTTGCTCAGTAGCCGCTACTGGCTCCCGAGTATCAGCTGGATATACCGCCAATAAAGGTGTTGTTGACACAGGAGAGGGAAAAGGTGCAGGATCCTCAAACATTCGTACCTTATGGTGCACCGGTTTTTGGCCAGAATGTTTTATGACTGAAACAGACAACACCACCATGGCTGTAGCACCGGGTGCTGAATGTAGTGTAGGTGCCGACACCTGCTGTTGTGAAGGCGAGTCAGAGAGAGCTGTAAAAGTGGATATTTGGGTCAATTGCTGAGGTGAGTAGCTCAAGAGAGGACGCCTTGAACACCGGAGCAGGGGGAAATCAGCATCCAGGAGCCTCAACTCAGAGTGACAAGAGCCACCGAGGGAGCCTCAAGTCCTCGACAGGACCTGCTCAAAAGGTGGCAGCTCAGCTGACGCAAGCATCTGACTCACCGGGGGCAGAGCCAGGAGGAGCAGCGGCAGATTTAAACTGGGCATCACCAACGATTGCTGGTCAATTGCTGAGGTGAGTAGCTCGAGCGAGGACGCCATGAATACCGCAGCGGGGGGAGATCAGCGTCCAGGAGCCTCAACTCAGAGCGACAAGAGCCACCGAGGGAGCCTCAAGTCCTCGACAGGACCTGCCCAGGAGCCGGCAGCTCAGCTGACGCGAGCAGCTGACTCACAGGGGGCGGAGCCAGGAGGAACGGCGCTAGCCCTGAGTGGTTAAAAACCTGCCCCAAGGAGCTCGAACAACCAGAGCAGGTCAAGGCAGCTCGCGCGGGATGGTGAGCACTCGCCGTATGGCCAGGGCTCGGTCTGGGAGCTCTGCTCTGGCTGCCCCAGCGATGGCCACCGTAGGCACTCAGAGTGATTGACAAGGGAGGCTGCAGTGCAGACTTTGGGGTGTAAAGAGTGCCTGCACTGGTCTGGTGAGGGAAAGGTACACAATGGGCAGGGCTGCACTTGGTGCTCCCTGGTGGAGTTTCTCCTGCAGCAGGAGGCTGAGCTGCAGGATGCTATTAATAGGCTACAAGATGTCAGGGTAGCTGAGAGGAAGCAGGAATGCTTGCTCCCTGCCCAAACTGAGCAGAGTCCTCAAGCTTCCCCTCTAGCGCATGGAGGAAAGAAGGAGGTTGTTAACCCTCGAAGCTGGGAATTGGTGACAAAAAAACAAACAACACAACAACAAAAGGAGGAAAAGGACAATTAAAAGCGAGGGACTTCCTCCTGAACCTGTTGCCCCCCCGCAGAACCGCTTTGCTGTCCTGCAGGGGGCTCATGAGGAAACGCACTTGTGCCAGAAACAGTCAGCTGATGCACTAGTAAAGAAGATCTCTACTGGTGCTGCCAGGAAAAAGTGGCGGGTCATTGTAGTAGGGGATTCTACTTTGACAGGGACAGAAGCACTCATCTGTCAACCTGACCCAGTCTCAAGGGAGGTGTGTTGCCTACCAGGGGCACGGATCAGGGATGTGGCAGAGAGGCTGCCTGCTCTGGTAAGCCCCACGGACTATTACCCACTTTTGGTGTGATTCGGAGAAAACTCCAGGAGCAAACTTGCCAACAAAGTTTTCAAGCTGACAAGCAGGTATTCTTTCTTGCGGCGCCGGGAGACACAGGGGATAACTCCTCCTAACGTGTGTCACCGTATTGCTATACAAGTCATCCTTATATAGTCCCTGGGCATACATACATATTCATGAGGCTACGTATGGATTACATCATTTTCCAGAGACTTCCCCGCATGCGTACAGAATTGTGGTGCTGGTCTCTGAGGGTCGTTTACTTCTTCCAACAATCTTCATCACTTCTGGCAGCCTTTGAAGCACGCGCAGTAGATGCTCATACCAGTTTAATTGGTTCGTTAGCACCAGAGACATAATAATCCTCCTATCCTCCTACTTATCAGTTAGTTTAACTGTAGCCCATCCTGGCCACCTTCAGTTCCCGGATACTCCTTATCCCTGTGTCCTGTTCTTCTAGACTGTTTTTCTTAAAACTATGCCAACTATAACGATTTATCTTGTGAGAATTCTCAGTATGTTCTCTAGCTGTACTCTATTTTTTTCTCTATGTATCATGCACCTCAGTAATTTTCCATTGCTACTGTTACAAAGCCATCAAACTTAACATTACTTAAAACTAATTCTAAAGGTTTCTATATTCCATTTTGTGATTTTGTGCCCCTTTGTCTCAATTTCCCCCCTTTTTCTGTCCTTTTGCAAATTCTTTTGCAACATTTTATATATTACCATCAACATCAAAAGTCTTTTTGAAATAATTTCCCGTTTCTATCTGGTGCTTAATTTCATTCCTTTTCCAATCTTCGTAATTTATCATAGACCATTTACAACACCAGAGGGAACATTGTATCATACCACAAGTAATCAATATTAAAATAATTAACACCAATATTCCTGCAACCAGTTGCCTCAACCAGGAGAGATTGGGTAACCATGAAGTTAACTTTTTCCATGTTTCTTCAAAACCCCAGGAGGTGTCATCCATGGCCATTTCATGAAATATCTTAGTTTGTTTCCAAATTTCCTCCAGATCTGTTTCAGTTCTGCCACTTTGGTCTATATAGGAACAACAGCTTTCATTGATTATGGAACAAACCCCTCCTTGTGATGCCAGTAACATGTCTAGAGCCATTCGGTATTGTAATACTATTTTAGGCAGGCCGATTATCTCTTGTTGTTCTGCCTGGATTATATAATGTTTTTGCTTTCCATTTCCTCTATAGTTGCTGAGATATTTACAATTGCCTTCTCTAATTCACTTACTGCCAAAGATGGAATTAGCCCTTTTACAAAACTATGAAATGCGGTGTGCCGTTCAATAACAGGGTTAAACCCTCTCTTAATCCATTTAGCAAAACTTCTAATCCAGGCGCCAGAAGGATACCTGTCCATAATAGTAAAATTGGGTATTATAGCCCCTAATTTGCATGCCCCCTTCCAGCTGGGGGGTAGAGTCTTATAAGCATTTTTTCCACATAACCAATACCATCCTTTCCCTTTAGGAACGGGCCACCACTGAACTACTATACCATCTATATTAATAGTATGATTGCAATTTGAATGGTGACCTACATCTGTGGCATTTAAACAAGCAAAATTTCTTACCCTGGTTTCTGATGTAATACATCTTTGTGCACATGTATAATATTTATTACCTGGGTTAGGATTAACTATTCCAAATGTTAACCTTTCCTTCGAATACAGATTGATAGTGTTCACCCACAAATTTACCCATGAGACAGTGTTAGGAATTGGAACTCCAATTAATGGGAGATCCAGGCTTTCTCCTGATTTAGGCAACTGTGCACACACCCAACAGTCACTACGATTAAAAACATTAGTAACATTCTGCACTAATTTTAGGTATAAGTTCTGGTCCCAAGCTTGTGTGCCAGTTATCATATGAGTCCAAATTATGACCGACACAATTTCATATGCAAGGGTACTGAAGGTTCGATCCACCATGTCTTCTCTGGCTCTGGTGCTTTCTTTATTCTTGAATAATGTATCCAAGCAGGTTGTTCCTTTATCTTCACTGCTGTACAGGTGATCAATAATATCTGGTACAGTCTGCTCCACTTCTCCTGTAGAGGATCTCCTGAAAAATTCTTAACATAAACCTAGACTCCAGATCTGAAAAGCTGAATCTGATAATCCAAACCTCTTGCTCTTTTCCCTACTATTCTCTTATTCATCTCCTCCAATAGTTTTCCCAGATTGATCAAAAACTATTGGAGATAGTCTTCCCCCACTTCCTGAAGACTTCTTCCTTTAAACTGGGACTTATATGGTCTTCCATACAAAATCTCAAATGGGCTAACATCTTCTTTCGACCGAGGTTTAGTTCAAATTTTTAATACAGCCAGTGTTAAACCTTGGTACTGAGACAAAGGGGCACAAAATCACAAAATGGGATATAGAAACTTTTATAAGTAATTTTAAGTAATGTTAAGTTTGATGGCTTTGTAACAGTAGCAATGGAAAATTACTGAGGTGCATGATGCATAGAGAAAAGAAAATAGAGTACAACTAGAGAACATACTGAGAATTCTCACAAGATAAATCGTTATAGTTGGCCTAGTTTTAAGAAAAACAGTCTAGAAGAACAGGACACAGGGATAAGGAGTATCTGAGAATGGCAGGTGTCCAGGATGGGCTACAGTTAAACTAACTGATAAGTAGGAGGATAGGAGGATTATTATGTCTCTGGTGCTAACGAACCAATTAAACTGGTATGAGCATCTACTGCGCGTGCTTCAAAGGCTGCCAGAAGTGATGAAGATTGTTGGAAGAAGTAAACGACCCTCAGAGACCACCACCACAATTCTGTACGCATGCGGGGAACTCTCTGGAAAATGATGTAATCCATATGTAGCCTCATGAATATGTATGTATGCCCAGGGACTATATAAGGATGGCTTGTATAGCAATACGGGGACACACGTTAGGAGGATTTATCCCCCGTGTCTCCCGGCGCCGCAATAAAGAATACCTGCTTGTCAGCTTGAAAACTTTGTTGGCAAGTTTGTTCCTGGAGTTTTCTCCGAATCAATTTGGCGACCCAGATGGGACCCTCTCTGCTTGGCTGCAGGACCCGCTGAGGACAGGGCTCCCTAGGGCCCTCGGGAATTTTTCCCGGAGGGACCCCTCGACTCATTCGGATCGCTGCGGGAGCAGACAAGGACCATCTCATAAAAGGTATTCTTTTTTTTGTATAGTCTGTAAGGTGCAGGGGGCACCTCGGTTTGGTAAATTGGTTTGGTAAATTGGTTTGGTAAATTGGTTTGGTAAATTGGTTTGGTAAATTGGTTTGGTAAATTGGCTTGGTAAGCGTACGCATGGTTTGGAAGCCTTCCGTAAATCGAGATAAGAAATCTCGTAGGTAAAGGCGTATACCCGGCTGCTAGCGTCCGTTTGGTATACACCCGCAAGAAGCAGGGGGCTTCTTGTGGTTTGGGTCCTGCAAGACACAGGGGGTGTCTTGCAGAAAAGGTTTTGGATTTTACTGGTATACACCCAAAGGAAGCAGGGGGCTTCTTGTCATTTGGGTCCTGCAGGACGCAGGGGGTGTCTTGCAGAAAAAGGTTTTGGATTTTACTGGTATTTGATTTATTTTGTGGCTTGTTATATTAAGGATTTTGGTCTTGTGATTTTGGTATCAGTGACAGACTGTTATAACTAAGCAGGGGGCATCTTGTGATTTAGGTCCTACAAGACACAGGGGGGTGTCTTGTGGAAATGGTTTTGGGTCCAGTGTGCTATCAACAGCCCATAAAGGATTTTATTCAGTGATGCTGTCAGCGGGGGTCCCTGAATAGGTTAGTAGAATCACCCTCCGATACAGTGGGCTGTTCAGTATGGTTCCCACAGTGGGACGCAGACAGGCTGGTCGGACACAAGGGTCTCATCCTTCCTGGGACACTGACAGGCTGGTCAACTATAAAGGGTTCAAGGAAACCCCCCTATTAATGTTACAATATGGTCTGAGCTATAAGGGTTAGGAAGTATTGCTTTTGATTCTACTGGTATTCGCCTATTTTGTGGCTTGTTACAGTAATGATTTTGATCTTGCGATTCTGGTACTGGTGACAGGATGTTATAACTGTGTTATTAACTGTTGTTTGTTTGGTTGAATTTAAGTCTCTGTCTCAAGTGTTGTAACTGTGTGGAGTATGTCTGGGGATCCCGTCTGTGTGTGTGTGAATGTGAGATTGATAATGGAAAATCAGCAGAGTGAAGAGATCTTGAAAAAGAATCCTTTTGGGTGCATTTTGGCACACTGGAAAGAACTTGGAGGGTCTCCTGGGGGCTTGGTAAATAAGAAAATATTGGTAAAATATTGTAACCAATGGTGGCCTTTGTATACTTTGGAAGATCAGGAAAAATGGCCTAAAAATGGAACTCTGAACTATAATACATTGTTACAATTAATGTTGTTTTAAGGGGGCAAGGAAAATGGGATGAAGTAATGTATGCAGATATGTTTTTCACTTTAAGAAATCACACAGAGTGACAGACTGAATGCAAAATTAATATAGCTCCACCAGATTCCTTAATTTTGGCTTTGGAAAAGGACAGGGAAAAACTGAAAGTTACGCTGGAGATGCTCAGCCTCTGATATTGGGGAAAGATGTTTAAAGTTAAAAAACAGTAATCAGGAAGATAAGGTGGAAAATCACGTACTACAGGTACCTCCGAGAGGAGCACCCTCTGCCTCTGTCCTATCTGATATTGATAAGGAGGAAGAGATTTCTGTCACTGGCAACAAGCGGCACATCCACATTCAGAGTTAAGAAGGGGTTAAACCAGAAGCGCTGTTGCAGAGGCAGGCATCTGCAGGCCCTGCAGAGCAGGGGGAGCTGCTGTGAGAAAAAGAAAAAAAAAAAAAGGAAAACCAAGGGGGAAAGGAGGGGAGCTCGAGCAGCTCCAGTGTTTGAGCGTGGGAGGAGGGATGTCTGCAGGAGGTGGGGGAGTGGGCTCTTCTCTTCTGTGGGACCGGACCGGTGTGCGTGCTAGGGGGGGTTTTGGACGCTGGAAGTGAGACTGCCTGGGGAGGGCAGTGCCATGGAGTGGCTCCGGTGACTGAACTGGAACTAAACTGATGGGGACCTGGGGAATCTACCCTAGCAGATCCACTGGTTACATTAAGACTATGAACTAGGGGAAATAAAGTGGAATTTTAGTGGATACAGGAGTAACTTATTTGGTGTTAAATAAGAGAGAAAAGAATTCGTTACAGATGTGGGAGCTACTGGCCACCAAGGAAAAGAGGAAAAAAAAAAAAAAAAAAAAAAAAGCATTCTTTTTGGAACCTTTAAAGTACAAATTGGGAAAACAAATCGGAATGCATAAATTTTTATGCATGCCAAATTCTCTAAAATCTTTGTTAGGGCGAGAAGCAACATTTAAAGAAGGCAAAATGGAATTCAGAGTTAAAAACAATTAATTGCAGTTTTGAGTTTAATTCAACAGAAAAGCAAAAAGGAGGACCTCCCTGAAATAGAAGAAATCCTTAATCAGGTATATGTGGGAGTATGGGCATCTGATGTTCCAGGTAAGGCGAAAAATGCTTTGCCTGTTAAAGTGGAAATAAAAAGGGGGGCCTGCCCATTCAGAATAAACCAAGTCAGACTGCTCAAGGTACCGTGGTATAACTCTGCTCTCCATTGCTGGTAAAATTCTTGCAAGAATACTATTGAACAGACTAGTACCTGCTATTGCAGAAGAATTTCTACCTGAAAGTCAGTGTGGTTTCAGGGCTAATAGAAGTACCACAGACATGGTATTTGTTCTCAGACAACTGCAAGAAAAGTGTAGAGAACAGAATAAGGGGTTATACGTAACTTTCGTTGACCTCACCAAAGCTTTTGACACTGTGAGCAGGAAAGGCTTGTGGCTGATCTTAGAACGATTAGGTTGTCCCCTCAAGTTCCTCAAAATGATTATTCTGTTACATGAGGATCAGCAAGGCCAAGTCAGGTATGGTGATGCACTCTCTGAGACTTTTCCAGTAACCAATGGTGTGAAACAAGGTTGCGTTCTCGCACCGACCTTATTCACAATCTTCTTCAGCATGATGCTCCAAAGGGCTACAGCAGACCTCGACGAACAAGACGGCATTTATATTCGATATCGTACCGATGGTAGCCTATTCAATCTAAGGCGACTGAAGGCCCACACTAAGACCCTAAACCATCTTGTCCGTGAACTGCTCTTTGCTGATGATGCCGCCCTTGTTGCCCACACAGAAGCAGCTCTGCAGCGTTTAACATCTTGCTTTGCGGAGGCGGCTGAGGTTTTTGGGCTGGAAGTCAGCTTGAAGAAGACAGTAGTCCTCTACCAACCTGCACCCCAAGAAGATCATCGCCATCCCCATATTACCATCGGCGAGTCAGACCTTAAGACAGTTCTGCAGTTCAGCTATCTGGGAAGCATCATTTCCTCGGATGCCCCGATCAACAAAGAGATAGACAACAGAATAGCAAAGGCATACAGAGCCTTTGGAAAACCCCATAAAAGAGTCTGGTGTAATAAACACCTGAAGAAAAGTACAAAGATCAGTGTCTACAGAGCCATTGTATTGTCTACTCTTTTATATGGGTCTGAATCATGGGTCATCTACCGTCATCACCTGCGACTCCTGGAGCGCTTTCATCAGCGCTGCCTCTGTACAATTGTAAACATCCATTGGATTGACTATGTGTCTAATGTCACTGTCCTCGAACAGGCAGGGGTCACCAGCATCGAGGCCATATTGCTGAAATTGCAGCTGCGCTGGGCAGGGCACATCTCTAGAATGAAGGATCACCGCCTCCCCAAGACCGTGTTTTATGGTGAACTTGACACCGGTAGCCGCAAGAGAGGTGCCCCAAAGAAGAGATATAAGGACTCCCTGAAACAATACCTTAGCCTTGGCCATATTGACTACCATCAGTGGTCCACCTTGGCCTCCAATCGGGAGACTAGGAGGCACACCATACATAATGCCGCTGACTCCTTTGAGTGTTCACGAAGAATTAGTCTGGAGGAGAAAAGACAATGCAGGAAGAATCGCACCCCACCTGTTCCACCCAAGGAGACCTTCTGCTGTGCTTTTTGTAGCCGGATTTGCCTATCCCACATTGGCCTTCTTAGTCATCAGCACGCTTGTAGTAAGCGTGGGTAAAGCCCTTCCCAAATCTTCGTTCGCGAAGTCAAGCCATGATGATGATGATGATGATGATGATGTCAACTGGATGGAGGGAGCAAATAAACTCTTCTCCCCATGTGATATAAGAAGCGACCTCTCCAGGGATACCAAGAGTACTTTTGCCTTGAGAACTGTGCTTTGAAATGAAGGAAAAAAAACCCCAAATAAACAAAAAAAAAACAAAAAAACCCAAACCACAAACCAAAAATCAACACACCACAAGCAAACACAACCACCCTGCTGTCATACATTTCAAGGAGTATTTTGTTTCTCTGTTCCTTCCATATGTTAAATATCTTCTCAGGATGGATATTATGCTCCCAACACGCATTATGTCATATTTTAGTTCTCTCCTTCCCCTAGAAGTCAGCTTGTATCATCACATCTCAATTCTATGTTTAATCCTTCTATGTTTTGATTCATTTTTTTTTCTTTTTATTCATTAAAAGGCCATATTTTTTCCTTCCTTGATGGAGAAAGTACAATCATATAGGAATTGTGTTATAAATTATCTGTGACTGGAAAAGAGCACTTATCAGGAACACAGAATATCAAAACAGGCATATCAAGCAGACTGGGGACTAAATGAAATGTGTTTCTGAAAGAAAACCTCAAGATTTCTACAACACAGACTGGGGAACAAGGGTGACAGAAGGGGAGATTAAGTCTGTAAACATACTTCAGTATAACAGTAGCTGTTGGGGCAATCATTTAGAAGCAGGATGCTAGCATAAACACCCCCCCCCCCAAGTTCTCCACATCCTGAAACACTACAACCCAAAAATATAAAGGGCACACACATAAAGCTGCTAGTCTTTAAGAAGTCGTTTAAAGTTCCAATCTCATCCTGCAACTACAGTCTCAGAACTGCAAAACATCAGTGGTACAAGTTATAACTACTGTAAATTTAACTACTATTGTCATAGAAAGCAAATCAATACTAATGGAAGTATGAAAAAATCTATAGAAAGAGTAGGTTGGTTTACATTCAATACAGTCATCATTAGGTTTTTAGAAATATAAATATCATGCAATCACTTCAAATTTAAATATTTGATAAATTTTATACTACCTAGTAGAAGCATAAATGACACAAACTTTATGCTCCAACATGACATACTTTGTAGATTTTTTCGCTGAAATAAAGAAATAAGTAATATTGGGTCATATTTTTTACATTGATAATATGCCTGCACTATAAAGTTAAAGAGATTTTCTACGTCTACCTGCATTGTTTAAAATTGCATTTGAAATAGAAACTTTAAATACCAGTCAAAATTGTCATTGCACAAAGGTCTTTGACAAAGACTGTATTACCCTAATTTTGGTACATTGCTCTAATCCTACAAACAGCATTAATCCCATTGAGGAATACTGAGAAAGTTGAACTGTATGCAGAACAGAATTTGTTTGCTTTTCCTTTTCATTTTAAGCTTTACCTTATACAACTCATTTCTGTATTTTCTTGAAAAAGTTCTTTAAGACCTAGCTTAAAATATTAGCAAATACTTCCTTGAAGAATCTCATACTTAAATGAGACGAATAAGTTAGGAGAAGGAAGACTGATTCATCTAGCATATGCATATTCTGAGTCTCTAAACTTAGCTCTGTAATAAATTTAACAATAAATCCTTATTCTAATCAAAATGGTAGCTTATAATTAGGCACTTTGTACAAGACAAGACACTATCCTGTTGAAGCCTATTTAAATTCATTACAGCTGTAATTAGATGTGACAGCAATACTGCTAAGGTGGGTTTATGCAGCAGCATTTATGGAAACATAGAATCATACACACCAAGCTGTGTGGTTCGGCTGATATGCTGGAGGGAAGGAATGCCATCCAGAGGGACATTGACACGCCACAGAATATATATGGACCCAGTCAGAGATCAATATGATCAGACAAAAGTGATTTATTGCAAAGCCTTAACTCCTTATATACTATTTCTTACATTCATTTACAGTGATTTGGCATATTATGATTGGATACATGTCTTGAAGACCCTTAGTGACTAACATATAATTGGTAATGCACAGGTGTGAGAACTTGACCTCGAAAGCTTGCCAACAGTCCACAGTTCTCATAACTCAGTGAATTCCAGCTTCTTCTTATTTTGCTTGCTTAAGCTTCCTCGGGCCTCTCACGGCCTTGCTGTATCTTTCAGGATTATTCAGTTTATGTACCAATTATGCCTTCTCCTGTGAGAACACTGCCTCCACATCTCCCCCTTTTTGTTTTATATATCTTTTGGATGACCCTACTTGAGCAGGGGATTTGGGCTAGATCATATCTCCAACGTATGCCAACTACAGGCTACTGGGCCTGCCCTTCTTTCAGCTGTATGGCTCTCTGGTAACAGGGGAGGCCATCCTTCACATCAAGGTCTGGCATGGCATGTGTCCCCACCGCTCCACGCCTGCTGGGTTGCAGCCAACAGCAGAGCAAACACAGTGGTGACAAACATAGAGGCCAACCCTGTCTTGCCCTTGACTGTGGTAGCAGGCATTTGGTCAGCCTCAGTCCTTGCACCTTGTTGTCAATGCAGAGTTTCACCTGCTTCATCCAATAACACGTCGTTATTATGGCAAGGCACACACAAATTTACATTCACAGAGTAACTGTTACAGGGTGCAGCAGCATGTTGAAGATGCTGATGGCAGCAAGGGACTAGCCAAAGAACTTTCTTACCAGTGGAATTCTCTCACCCTCTTCATTTGTTCCATTACCTGCTTTAAAACACTACCATTGTATTAGAATCTTTCTAGCTTTTGCCTTAGCATTTTCTAGCAGCTACTGCAAATTTGCATACTCTGACATCTCTTTTACAAGTGACAAATCCATACAATACAAGGTGTAGTTTCTTATTAGCAACTGGCTAGTAAATACAAGTGGTTTTATACACAAAATTGCAGCATCTAATAATAGCTACTTTACAAGCACACATATTCAGTTACCTTTCAGTTGCCCCCAAGTGATGTTTTTCAGTTATTCATTTTTCTTTTCCTCTATCTCATTCTGCTTCGGGTATTCTCGGTCAGCTCCTGTAGCTGAGGCATCAGGTTCCTCCACTCGTCTCTCCAGCCCATGGCAAGGCTTGACAAACTCTGCAGGCAGTTGCTATGGACCTGTAGGTAGGAGGAAACAAATATACCCCCTCCTCCAGGTTATCAGCTCTTGAGAAGTAGACAGGTTAAAAGAGGAGTTTGCTGCATCATTGCCCCCCCTTTTTCTTTTCTCTGCCACCCTGATGCTGTTTCGGTGATGGCTCATAAAGTTTGTGGTTCTACTACCCCTATCGCATTTCCAGTTAGCAGTTCTTGTTTAAACCCATCTGTTTCTCTAACTCTTGGATTCACCCCCAGGTTACTTTAGACATACTAAGCAAAGCTCCTACCATGCACCCACTATGTTGCAGGTGCTCTTTAAACTTTGTCTATGGTGTCTCTACAAACTGCCTCAATACATCAATAGGTTGAGAGATTTAGGTGTTTTTTTGTTTGTTTGTTTTTTGGTTTTTTTGGTTTTTTTCCTCACTCTTCGGCTCCTGTTTCCATCCTGGTTGTTCTGACGGTGGAGCACTGGGAGCCAAATTGGAGGGCAATTTTAATTTGCTTGTTTTGTTTTTTTTTTCGTTTTTTTTCTCCCAAGTTGCTCACCCTGCTTTTTTTTTTTTTTTCGTTTTTTTTCTCCCAAGTTGCTCACCCTGCTTTGCAGCTGCCTGCCTGCTTCAGCAGCAACCATAAATATCTGCCGGCACCCGCACTTTTGCATTAACCCTTTCTTGCCCGAAATGTTAAACTGATACCCGTTAAAAACTTTTACATGAACCCGACAACAAAAAATACACAGAACACCGTCTGCCCTCAACACACACACACGTATGGGATCCCACAAGCACAGTCGACACAACTACAATATTTGAAGCACAAAATCCAGACAATCATTACTCCCACTACACAGTCCCACGTACTGAACGTGGCACAAGGACCCTGCGGAGACTATCAGGAAACCAGCTCCGAGAAGCATCATCACAGCACAAGGTGGCAGGCTCAGCCTTAGCAGGCGTCCCTGCAGAGTCTCTGCCTCCCCCACATCGCATGAGGCTTGGGCTATTATACTGATCAAAATGCACACTCATTCCGACACAGGTGGCCAGCCTATGTTGGAAGAAGCAGCCAGCAATATCTATAAAGGTCTCCAAAGGTCGATAGAAACCTGTACATACTTATATTTACCAACTTCTAGTTCATGAGTATCAACAGAGAGACTGTATCAAATCAGTTGTATATGGGGTCCCAAGTCCACAGTCTGCCACAGTCTGCCCGATACTCCTGATAAGAGTATTCAAGAGACCTTCCCACCGTGGGTCTTGATCCAGCACATACACCACTGGGAAAGCACACAATACGTCTGCATCCCCCACTGGTGTCACTTCTCCCTTTACAGCTGTGCATTTAACATGAGGATCTGGGGGATATAAATCAGGCTCCTCTTCCAGATGAACAGGCTCCAGGTCAAAAAGACCATCCAGGGCAGCATCAGAACCTCAGGAGCAGCAACAGCAATCGGATGGACATGAACAGGCTCCTTCTCGGGGTCAATAGGGCCTGAGTCAAAAGGATCATCATCGCTGTCCTCAGTCTTTGCAGCTGAGGCAGCAACCAGAGGAGGTTCTGGGGTGGGGGTGACGGGTGGGGGGGTGTAGGGGAATGACGACTGGGCTCCACGATCTCGTTTTTTGACTTTAACATCTCTAAAATAGATCTCCAAATGACTAACAATTTTTTTGCAGTGTTACTGCTTTTGTAACTGCATCCCACAACCTCAAATACGGTTGACTCATCAATCGCTGGATAACCGGTCTTCGACCATTTCAACATTAAATTTAAGTCTGTCCCTTAAAGGTTACTCCCTTCACCTTAAGAAGGACTGAAAACATCCATAAAACAGAGTCTTCTTCCTTAGTGATTTTTTCCCAAGTCCCAAGCTCAAAGGCTTCATTAACCCCCTAGATCAGCTCTTTTTCTTTACTCCAGAGCAATAGTCTTTTTGACAGATTATCGTCATATTCTATCCCTCTCACTGAGAGGATATGCTGGAAGAGTTTAAGGATGGCTGTTTCTTCTTTACTTAATTGATTCCCCATCCTAATCCTCTTCCAGACCCGTCGGCTGTTACCTTATTTGCACTGCGCAGTGTCTTCCGGGGTCCCAAGGCCCCGTTCCAAGGCATCGACCTCCTGATCCTGGTCCTGCCAGATCGAACCCAGCAGACGTCCCTGCGGCTCCGCGTTTTCCACTTTCTTCAGTGACTTCAGTTTCAATATGAAAAATAGGGGGGGGGCCCACGTTGGGTGCCACCTTAGTGAGTGGACTGTTTTCATCTCAACCCGTGGGAGTTATATTCTTTTGATTCTCTTCCCCATCCCTCTGGAAGCCGGGGGGGGGGGGGGGGGGGGGGGGGAGGGAATAAAGAGGTGGGGGGGAGGGGGAGTAGACTTCATGGCTGACTTGCGAACAGAGTTTAAACCACAACACCTGGGCAACCCATTCCAGTGCCTCACCACCCTTACATTTGGGAGCTTCTTCCTTATATCCAATCTAAACTTCTCCAGTTTAAGTTTGAACCTGTTACCCCTTGTTCTACCACTACGGTCCCTAATGAAGAGTCCCTCCCTGGCATCCTTATAGGCCCCCTTAAGATACTGGAAGGCTGCTATGAGGTCTCCACTCAGCCTTCCCTTTTCCAGGCTGAACAGCCCCAACTTTCTCAGCCGATCTTCATATGGGAGGTGCTCCAGTCCCCTGATCATCCTCATGGCACTCCTCTGGACTTGTTCCAATATTTCCATGTCATTCTTCTTGTGTACACCAGACCTGTACACAGTACTCCTAGTGAGGTCTTACAAGAGCAGAGTAGAGGGGCAGGATCACCTCCCTTGACCTTATGATCACGCGCCTTTTGATGCAGCCCAGGACACAGTTGGTGATCTCACAGGAAGCAATCACACGACCTCACCATCACATTACCTCGCAATTGGAGGGAGTGTCTGTGGGACTTTGCCATTGAGGGTAGTATCTGCAGGGCATCACCTCCACTGGGCCTTGCTTCTGTGGGGCTCCGCCACTGCTGGGAATGTCATCATGGCCTCCTGGCCGTCACAGGGAGTGACTGCAGGACCTCACCGTTGCACAACCTGGCCATTGCAGGGATCGACCATGGGACTTCCTTACCATCAAGGAGAGCGACCACGTTAACTCCTCACCATCACAGGGCCTCCCCACTCTTGCACAAAGTGACCGCAGGACCTCCTCTCCATCACACAACCTTGCCATTGCAGGGAGTGACCGTGGGGCTTCATCACCACAGGGTGCAACCACACAGCCTCACTACCGCAGGGCCTCACCATTGCAGGGAGTAACCGCACAACATCTTCACTGTTGCACGACCTCCTCACCATCATGGGGAGCAACTGCGGGGCCTCCTCACTATTGCACAGCCTTGCCATCACAGGGAGCACCTGCAAAACTTATCCGTTGCACAACCTTGATGCAGCACAACCTTGCCATCGCTTGAACTTGCTGTCACACGACCTCATCATCGCATGACCTTATCGTCACATGACCTCGTATGTGTGGGATGCGGGGGAGAATTGGATTTCAGTGACAATACCTAGACTATCCCTGAACAGCAATCAGTCCCTTCTGGGTAACTCCCCCCAGTTTATATACTGGGCATGTTGTGCTGTGGTATGGGATACCCCTTTGGCTACTTTGGGTCAGGTGCCCTGTCTCTGCTCCCTCCTATCTTCTTGTGCCCTTCTTTGATGAAAGAGAATGAAAGATTGAAAAGTCCTTCATCAGAGTAAGTGCTACTTAGCAACAACTAAAATCTCAGTGTGTTTCAGCATTATTCTCAGACTAAAGCCAAAACAGAGTATTGTACTAGCTGCTAGGAAGAAAATTAACTCTATCCAGGCCAAAACCAGGACAGCCATCCAGGTAAATTCTCATGCCATCATCCCCAGCTCCCATACAGATGCTATAATTAAAAATTTCAGCCTAGATAAATTAAGAAACAGGCACAAACCTACCCATTAAGGAAAGCTACGTAGAAACTAATGGTAAAACACAAATGTAAGTTTAGAGGCTGTCTCTAGCTTCCCATTTTTATACTTGACACCAAAAGGACCTTTGTCTAAGCAAGGTAAACCTTTATTTGGCTAAAGACAAACAAATTTTTGAAGCAGCAAACATTCTAGAAGCAGTAAATCTTGTAAAAGAAACCATGTATTCTTCCCTATTCACAACTGTCTTTGATTTGCTGGAACATTTTTCTCCAAAAATCGAGCATTTTTCAGCTCTGGGACTTTGGAAAGTTTCTTGGCCCAACTTTCTAGACTTAAAACATGTTCATGATGATGCCTGCATGGATATTTGGCACACCTGAATTTTGGGTAGATATTTGGAAACATTTATCTTGGAGAATCCAGAACTCCCCTGCACTTCCAGAACTCCAGAGCATTTTTCAAGGGAAATAAGTTATTTAAAATATTCTGTTCTTGTCTGATGCATGGGTGACATTTGTAGAGGGACTGTTCCTTGGGAAGAATAGGTGCAAATTTCTTGTGTGGACTTTGTTCCTAGCCTTGGGAATGAAAATGTGTTGTTCTTGACATTTACGACCACAAAAAAATGGTTGCTCCATATGAGAAATAAGTGGAAACTCATGTACATATTTAAATGGGTTAAATATTTATAGCAGTGATAAATGCATTCTGTATATTATTAGAAGTAAATAGTCCTCATGTGCTGGCTGAGCAGATTTGTTATACCATTTCAGCAGTAAGGACATGATCTGACCAAAGCAGCCATTGTACATTAAAACAACAAAACCAAAACAGCTACTAAAACTGTTTGGAAGAGAAAGACATTAAGTAAATTCCTCCTACTTCTTGGAAAAACTTGAACAGGTACAAATTATTGAAGTTACTAGAAATTGGGATGGCATTTAATTATCATAGGCACAGAGCTTCTCCCCCTACTGCAACAAGCACATGCCTTTGTTGACACCACAATGCTTCTTTCATGATTATCCCACCTTCCTTTAGCTGTGGTTTCATTGGCAACACTCTGGACCACATTGGCTGCAATTCGTAAAAGTTAAAAATACATGCACTGTCGATGCAGGAGTCACGGACAACGCAGGAACGATCAATGTGATCAGCGAATGCCAATTTATTACAAAGCTTTAACTCCTTATATACCATTTCTTACAGGCACTTACAGTGATTTGGCATATTATGATTGGATACATGTCTTGAAGACCCTTAGTGACTAACACACAATTGGATAAGCACAGGTGTGACAACTTGACCTCGAAAGCTTGCCAACAGTCCACAGTTCTCATTAACTCAGTGAATTACAGCTTCTTCTTATCTTGCTTGCTTAAGCTTCCTCGGACCTCTCACGGCCTTGCTGTATCTTTCAGGATTCTTCAGTTTATGTACCAATTACGCATTCTCCCGTGATAACACTGTCTCCACATCTCCCCCTTTTTGTTTCATATATCTTTTGGATGACACTACTTGAGCAGGGGATTTGGGCTAGATCATATTTTCAACATATGCCAACTACAGGCTGCTGGGTAGCCCCTTTTTTCTGCCGTATGGCTCTCTGGTAACAGGGGAGGCCATCCTTCACATCAAGGTCTGGCATGGCATGTGTCCCCACCGCTCCACGCCTGCTGGGTTGCAGCCAGCAGCGGAGCTAATGGTTCTTCTTGGTGGCAAACACAGAGGCCAACCCAGTCTTGCCCTTGATTGTGGTAGCAGGCATTTGGTCAGCCTCAGTCCTTCCACCTTGTTGTCAATGCAGTTTCACCTGCTTCATCCAGTAACAAGTCGTTATTATGGCAAGGCACACACACAGATTTACATTAGCAGAGTAACTATTACAGGGTGCAGCAGCATGTTGAAGATGCTGATGCCAGCAAGGGACTAGCCAAAGAAATTTCTTACCAGTGGAATTCTCCCACCCTCTTAATTTGCTCCATTACCTGCTTTATAACACTACCATTGTATTAGAATATTCCTATCTTTTGCTTTAGCATTTTCTAGCAGCTACTACAAATTTGCATACTCTAACATCTCTTTTACAAGTGACAAATCCATATAATACAAGGTGTAGTTTCTTATCAGCAACTGGCTAGTAAATACAGGTGGTTTCATACACAAAATCAAAGCCTCTAACAATAGCTACTTTACAAGCACACATATTCAAGCTGTTGCTTTTCAGTTGCCCCCAAATGATGTTTAGCAATCATTGGTTTTTCTCTTCCTCTATCTCATTCTGCTTGGGGTATTCACATTCAGCTCCTGCAGCTGAAGCATCAGGTTCCTCCTTTCGTCTGTCCATCTCATGGCAAGGCTTGACAAACTTTCCAGGCAGTCGCCATGGACCTGTAGGCAGGAGGACACAAATACACCCCCTCCTCCAGGTTATCAGTTCTTGAGAAGCAGACAGGTTAAAAGAGGAGTTCGCCGCATCATTGTCCCCCCTTTTTTTTTTTCCTCCCCGAGGTCTCTCACCCTGCTTTACACAGCTACCAACACCCACCGGCCTGCTCGGCAGCAGCTACAGCTGCCTGCAACCATAAATACCTGCTGGCAACTGCATTTTTGCATTAACCCTTTCTTGCCTGAAAAGTTAAACTGCTACCCGTTAAAAACTTTTATATCAACCCAACGAAAAGGAAAAAAGAAAATACACAGAACACCGTCTGCCCTCAACACACACACACGCACAGAGACACATATGGGATCCCACAAGCACACTCCACACAACTACAATATTTGAAGCACAAAATCCCAACAATCATTACTTCCACTACACAATCCCGCGTACAGAACGTGGCACAAGGACCCTGTGGAGACTAAGAAGAAACCAGCTCCGAGAAGCATCACTGCAGTGCGAGGTGACAGGCTTAACCCTGGCGGGCGTCCCTGCAAAGGCTCTGCCTCCCTCACATTGCATGAGGCTTGGGCTTTTATACTGACCAAAATGCACACTCATTCCGACACAGGTGGCCAGCCTATGTTGGAAGAAGTAGCCAGAAGTATTTATAAAGGTCTCCAAAGGTCGATAGAAACCTGGACATACTTATTTTTACCATCTTCTAGTACATGAGTATCACAGAGAGAATGTATTAAATGAGTTGTATATGGGGTCATAAGTCCTCAGTCCATCACAGTCTGCCCGATACTCCTGATAAGAGCATACGAGAGACCTTCCCACTGTGGGTCTTTATGCAGAACATACACCACCAGGAAAGCACACAATACATCTGCATCCCCCACTGGTGTCACTTCTCCCTTTACAGCTGTGCATTCAACATGAGGATCTAGGGGATATAAATCAGGCTCCTTTTCCAGATGAATAGGCTCCAGGTCAAAAGGACCATCCAGGTCAGCATCAGAATTATCAGGCATCAGAACCTTAGGAGCAGCGCACAGGCTCCTTCTTGGGGTCAATAGGGCCTGAGTCAAAAGGATCATCTTCATCGCTGTCCTCAGTCTTCGCAGCAAGCAGCGGCAACTGGTGAAGGTTGGGAGGGGGGTGGTGGGGGGGTGGTGGTGGTGTTTTTGGTGTTGGTTTTTTTGTTTGTTTGTTTGTTTGTTTGTTTTTTTACTTTAATGTAAAAACGGTTGCTCCCTTCACTTTAAGAACGACTGAAAACATCCATAAAATGGATGTCCTAAGCTCAAATTTCAATTCATTCAATCACTGACAAGGGGGGTGTCCTGGGCAGTGCTGACTCTTTCCAGTGTTTCACCCATCGAGTGGGCACCCACCACAGACCAGAATCTGTAATTACACACATATTACCTTCACCAGTTAGTTTTACTTCCGCAGGACCTTTCCAAATGCCTGTTTAAAATCCTTGTACTGGACCAGAATACCCAGAGTTTTAGTCATATAACCTGAATGTAATGCCTGACCATGTATTATAGCGGAGGGGGGGGGTCATTAAAATCTCCTGTCAATTGCAAAAAACTCATAACATATACAGCTTTCTGTATCCTTGCTTTTGGTGTAAGTCCTTCTTCCCCCGTTTTTTCTTTTTCCAACAACTGTTTCAAAGTTTGATGTGTTTGTTCAATAATAGCTTGTCCTGTAGGAGTATGAGTAATACCAGTGATATGAGAAATACCCCAAGTATTCAAAAATCTAGAAAGTGTAGCTAGATGCATTGTCTGGTTTTAGCTGTAAAGGTACTGCCATAGCTGCAAAACAACCACGTAGATGTATGATTACATGGCGTGAAGTCTCACCAGCCAGGGGAGTGGCCCAGACGAAGTGAGAAAAAGTTTCAATAGTAACATGGACATATTTCAATTTCCTGAAAAAGGGTACATGAATCACATCCATTTGCCAAAGCTGAAGAGGCTGGAGGCCTCGAGGGTTGACTCCAAGGCCTATACCTACTGCTTGGCCTTGACAATCGGGACAAGATTGCAGAATGCCTCTGGCATCTGTTAGGGACAGTCCAAACTGTCGAACTAACATCTTTGCTGATTGATGGAAGAAGGCATGGGATGCTCGAGCTTGTTGAAAGATATCTACAGAGGGTTCTGCCCATGATGGGGCAACTAATTTATCCACTTTATTATTGCCTTCACTAAGGATTCCTGGAAGGACTGAATGACTGCGAATATGCATAATAAAATATGTACATTTACAATTATTCACAAGATGTAATAAGGTTTTTAACAAGATCCACAACCTGTGATTAGTGACTTCTTGTAAAATTGCTCTTTCTATACGTTGAACAATGCTTACAACATATAAAGAATCGCAGACAATACTAAGAGGGGTGTCAGGCCATGGTTGAAATACTGCAATAACAGCACTTAGCTCTAGTGTTTGTAGCAAATTGGAAAAATGACCAAATATCTTCTGCTCTGTCCAACCATCTCCTGTAAAACATATCTGGCTGTGTGATTGATTTTGCTTGCATCTGTAAAGACAGTTAATCCTACAACAGGTTTACTAGGATAAAAGGTAACATCTTCAAACTGATTATTCTTTAGCATTGTAAACATCTTATGAGGTGGAAAAAGTATATTAAGAGGACCAACAAAACCTATCAGAGCAAACTGAACAGCAGAGCTAGATTGTTGTGCCCAGTCTAACCATACCCTGGTAAGTGGCAAACAAATTTGTGATGGATCACAGCCCATAATTTCCTGACAACGTGAACGACCTCGTATAATCAAAAGAGCAAATACTTCTAACCGAGTAGTTACAGTAGTTACAGTTTTACGTAGGAAAATCCATTCTAAAATGCATAAAGAATCAGTCTTTTGAAGATCCCACTGTGCTAGTAGACTAAATGGATAATACTCAATAACCTGTAAATCTGGATTCCATTGAGCAGCATAAGAGGTGGTGATTTTTGTCATGATGTGATCTAAGGCCTCATTCTGAGCTTTTAATAGAACTTTGGGGAGGTTTTTTTGTTTTTTTGTTTGCTTTTTTTACTCACCCTTTAGAAGGGGCATGAGATCCGTCAGATCATCATTTGTGATTCCACACAAAGGGCAGATCTATTGAATATCACCCATCAATTTCTGTACATCAGACAAAGTTTTTATCTGTGTGGTAATTTTAACTTTTTGAGGCCTAATTTCAGTTCCGGAAATGATCCACCTGAGATATTTCCAAGGGCTTCACGCTGCTCTCTGTCTGGTGCAATTACCAGTCCTGCTTTTGCTAATTCTGATTGTAGCAGCTAGAGCAGATGGTCCTTGTTTAAATCTTTGCCTGCAATTAGGATATCATATATACAGTGATAGATAACACGTTTTTGCAGTTTTCATCAGATCGGTTGCAATACTCTGGCAACATACAGTAGACAAAGAACAGGATAATTTTTCATACCTTGAAGTAAAACAACCCCTTTTGTATCGCTTAGCAGTCCCTCCGTTGTTAATTGCTGGGACAGAGAAAGCAAAATTTTCACAATCGCTTGGGTGTAATCGCTTGGGTGTAGAGGAATTGTGAAAAAACAGTCTTTTAAATCAATTACTATTAAATCCCAACCCTGAGGTATCATTAAAGGGCTAGGCAAGCTAGGTTGCAAAGCAACGACATTCAATTGTCTTGTGTCCAAATTTGTCATATCTAATACATTTATCTGCAAAACCAGTAACACTACTGGGGGGGGGAGGGGGGGTGGCGGCGGGCTGCTGGACTAATTGTCTTTACAGTACACTGTTTCTTTTTACAATGCCCTGTCCGTCCACAATTATAACATCTCATACCTTTAGCACCCCCACGATTGCCCTAACCTGATTGTAAAAGGGGTTTAACAGCAGCAGAAAAGGCAGTAGCCTTGTATCCAGCCTTTTCCTCTGCTGTGCTCACTTTAAATCATATCTGAAGGTGGGGAGTAAGCAACAGTTGAGCTATCATACAGATATCATATGGTGCTAAGATATATGCAGAAAAAAGATGTGCAATAATTGCCTGAGTATACGATGATTTTAACCTGTAGGATGTTACCGGTTGACGTGCCTCCTTTACTGCCTTTAAATTCAATGCCTCCCACTCCTTTCCCCCCTGTGGAGTGTTAAACACCAGGAATGCCGAGGGACCCATAGCCGAAAATTCCCCCATAACAATTGCATCTTTGACCATCCCTCGCCAACCTTTAGCAGGGTTATTACTGTAATCCCCTACCCCGTGCCCAACACCCCCCTCCCACTCCCCTTGCTTTACTACTGGATTGTAGGAGGGTGGGGCAGAGGGTTCGGAGGTTTCTTTTGTCTCCAATACTTTAATTTCTTCAGCAGCTGTCGCAGTTGACCATCACTGAGGCTGGTTCGCATCTGCTGACGAGCCGAACTGTCTGAACCGTCTGAGTCTGGCTCAGGATCAGGAAGGGGAGGGTACAAGTCCGGTTCTGCCGGAATCTCTGGGTCTGGTTCCAATTCCGATTCGGGGTCTTCTTCCTCTAGGTCGAAGGTGACCGAATTTGCATTTTCTGCTTGTACTTTCGGACGCGAGCGCCGTTTCACTTTATCTTCCCCGTTATACTGAGGAGGCTTCTGCGGTGCCGTGCTAGGCACAACAGGGGGGCAAATACCATAGACGTAGCACTGTTCTCTACCTCTGACTGACTTTGTGAAGGAGCAGTGGCCAGGAAAACAGATGCCTGTTCTGATTTCATTTCCTTTAAAGTTTCAGTTATCAATCTCTATAATGAATACTTCAGGGCTTCCTTTGTCCCTTTACTAATCTCATCCCACAACGCCTGACCTATACGTTCCCATTCAGAAACTTCAAAGGTGGCTTGCTCTGTGGGGATAAAGCCACTATCCCGGTCCCACTTTAACAGCCTCTGTAAGGCAGCACTATCATGTTGCAGTCCTCTCTTAGAATTATGTGGAGGAGCTCCATCACTGCCTGTTCCTCTTTGGAAGGTGAGTGCCCCATGTCCTCCCCAGCCGCTCACCTAATCAGGGCGAGATCCCACAGTTACTCCACTGTTTGCAGACGTCTGACTTTCACAGCGCCGGGGCAGCGCTGACTTTCGGCCGGCTCTCCGCCCCCTCTTCTTTTGATCGGACCTTCAAACTTGATGCCACAAGTTACCGATCTGAGGGTCCCTGTTTGGGTGCCATTTGTCGACACGGGAGTCACGGACAGCGCAGGAATGATCAATGTGATCAGTGAATGCCAATTTATTACAAAGCTTTAACTCCTTATATACCGTTTCTTACAGGCACTTACAGTGATTTGGCATATTATGATTGGATACATGTCTTGAAGACCCTTAGTGACTAACACACAATTGGTTAAGCACAGGTGTGAGAACTTGACCTCAAAAAGTGAACAGTCCCCGACAAGGTTCATTAACTCAGTGAATTCCAGCTTCTTCTTATCTTGCTTGCTTAAGCTTCCTCGGGCCTCTCACGGCCTTGCTGTATCTTTTAGAATTATTCAGTTTTTGCACCAATTATGCCTTCTCCTGTGAGAACACTGACTCCACACCACCCCTACTTTCCCTCCCCCCCTATTCCCGGAGGGACGGAGAGGAGAATCGAAAAGAATGCAACTCCCACAGGTTGAGATAAGAGCAGGTTAGGAACTAAGGTATAACATAAATCGCTGCTGCCACCACCAATAATAATGATAAAGGAAATAACAAGGGAAGAGAATACAAGACCTCATCATCAGGTGACCGATAACTTGCTCCCCCAGCCCGACCAAGCACCGACCGATACCTCCTCCAACCCTGCAGTCCCCTCGCCCTTCTGGGTAACTCTCCGTTACGTCCTGGGCATGACGTGCTGTGGTATGGAATACTTCTTTAGTCAGTTTGGGTCAGGTGTCCTGTCTCTGCTTCCTCCCGGCTTCCCCTTCTCCCTGGCAGTGCATGAGGCTCACAAAGTCCTTGGCCAAACCAAAACATCATTGTTATCAGCTCTGTTCCCAGCCCGAAAATCAAAACACAGCACTGCACCAGCTACCAAGAAGGAGAAAAATGACTGCTACTGCTAAACTCAGGACACTGGTAAATTGAGAGGAAACAAAATGGGAAAAAATGCTTGTAAATGGACTGTAAATTCATATTTGTTTCCTGTCACTTTCTGGTGTCCACTACAGGAACCTGATTTTCTACATGTGTTCCTCTGTGCCTAACTTTACTCATGAGGCAAATGTTCAATTGAATATGATTGTTAACATGAATGTAGTCACTTGTCGGTTTGCATCATCACAAAATCGGTACTAGAACTTCTGAAGGACTTTGCAGTGGGGGCCACATATTCATCCTATCCTTATAAGTTACCTTTCTCCATTGTGTTTTTTTTAGTCATGGTCAGTATTGCATTTATGCTAAAGGCTCAGCAGCAGCAGATGAAGTTAATGTCTATTAATTGTCATTAGCTTACTCTTTTATCACAAGCAGGCCTATCTAGTTTGAATTTCAAAACTACTGGCTAGCTTTCTAAGAACAAAAAAAAAAAAGGCAAGAAAAGCTCTTAATGCGTCTTATTGTTTTCTCCTTAGCATTAAAGTGATTAACTTCTTTTCAGATAGTGTTGGGATTATGTACTTTGTACAGTGGTTTGCTATAAAATTTAACCATGATGTACAGTTAAGTAAAAATCAGCAAATAGGTCTTTACAGCAACATATTTGTTGTTAGCCCTTTGGAAGTAATTATGGTCTCTCATTGCTGTCCTGTAGTAACTAGGAATAAGTCATTGCAGGATGTTCCTGCTTTGATTAGGAAGAAATGAGTAAAATCCAACCATACACAGAAAATTAGGTGTAGAGTTTTTCATTCATGTATTTGCAAAATTATGAGAGGCCTTCTGAAATCAGGAGAGCAGACTCAATACTTACTTGTATTCATGGCTAAAAAGTGCATTAAAGCTTCTGGAAACTCAGAATCTTGCCCATAGACAGACTGTATGTTTAGGTACTTCATGGTGTATACCTTGAACAGTTTACAGTAGGCACAATGTTAACATATTTCTGGCTGTGCAGGAAACATTTAACATTGGCTATGAAGTCTGAAAGCTGTGTTGAAGCAGAATAGTATGTTTGGATTTTTGTAACTTGAAAAAGAGCAGAATTGAATGTTTAACACAATGTACTGATTTCCCTGGCAAAATTGGATTTTTGAAGTCTTGTCATGGGAAATTTCAATATTTTTCATAGATGCTGAGGATTTTATGGGATGTCATTTAGTAAATGTATTCATTGCTTTGTCATTATACATGTTTCTTGGGGTAAGGCAGTCCTCATATGCCTGCTCAAAGAGAAGAGGGTAGGTCATATCATATAGTCACCACTCTGCCAAACTGGATGTGAATTGGGGAAAAAAATCCATTGAGGGGATATGGATAAGGAGACTATTTAGCTTATCTTCAGTTTGATGTAGTTGATTTAGACTGCAAGGGAAAACACTGGTGTGTTTAAACAATTTTGTCATAGCAAAGTGTAAAAGTAGTCAAGAAATAGGGGCTTGGCTACTTTTCAGTTAAGATAGTTGCTCGACCTGATCTTTTTCCTAGGCAAATTTATTTCAAGGAGGATCTTGCTGTGTTACTTGCCTGGACAATACTAAATCATGTTTATTAATATGTGTGTCTTGTTTTGGGTTTTAGCAATCAATGGAGGCCCCTTGGAAAATAAATACAGGCTAAAGCAGTTCCAATTCCATTGGGGAGCTATAAGCAACTGGGGTTCAGAGCACACAGTTGACTGCAAATTTTACCCAGCAGAGGTATGAGATAAAATGCTGAACAATGCAAATGCTTGTGCGGACCAGAGGCTAGGTCTCAGGCTGTCTGTGGCTATACTCCATGCTAGAAAACTCCCAGTCTGAAGAATTACAGCTTGCTGTTAAGGATCAGGTCTGGTATGTGCCAGAGCTCCTCCACTATTTTATTAGTAAGTTCACATTCACTGTGCTTCCTGGAATATAGTCATGGAGGGCTATGTTCTTTTCAGGAAAGACAGGCCAGCCAGGCGGGGTGGTGGGGTTGCTCTTTATGTGCGAGAGCAGCTACAATGCGTTGAGTTCTGTCCGGGGACAGATGATGAGCGAGTCGAGAGTCTGTGGGTGAGAATTAAGGGGCAGGCTGGCAGGGGCGATACTGTTGTGGGGGTCTGTTACAGGCCACCGGATCAGGGTGAGGAAGTTGACGAGGCCTTCTACAGGCAGCTGAGAGCGGCCTCACAGTCACAGGCCGTGGTCGTCGTGGGGGATTTTAACTTCCCTGATGTTTGCTGGAAGGACTACTCGGCAACCCAGCCGCAGTCCAGGAGGTTCCTCCAGTGTATGGATGATAACTTCCTCATGCAAATGGTGGATGAGCCAACCAGGAGAGGTGCGCTGCTGGATCTCATCCTCACTAACAAGGAGGGTCTGGTTGAAGGAGTGAAGGTTGAGGGCTGCCTTGGTTGCAGCGACCACGAGATGGTAGAATTCAGGATCTTGTGTGGTAGGGTCAGTAGAATAGCAAGTAGAATCGCAACCCTGGACTTTAGCAGGGCAAACTTTGGCCTCTTCAAGCGATTGCTAGGGGAAATCCCATGGGCTAGGCTGCTTGAAGGGAAAGGGGCCCAAGATAGTTGGTTGACGTTCAAGGACTGCTTTTTCCGAGCTCAAGATCGGAGCATCCCGACACGTAGGAAGTCAAGGAAGAGGGTCAGGAGACCTGCGTGGCTAAATAGGGAATTGCTCGGTATGCTCAAGTGGAAGAGGAGAGTTTACAGGTCATGGAAGGAAGGGCTGGCCACTTGGGAAGAATATAAGGCTGCTGCTAGAGGATGTAGGAAAGCTGCTAGGATGACTAAGGCCTCCTTGGAATTAAAGCTGGCGAGAGGGGTCAAGGACAGCAGAAAGAGCTTTTTCAAATACATGGCAGGTAAAACTAACACCAGAGGCAATGTAGGCCCGCTGATGAACGGGACGGGTGCCCTGGTGACAGAAGATACAGAGATGGCAGAGTTACTGAATGCCTTCTTTGTCTCTGTCTACTCTGCCGGAGGCAGTCCTGAAGAGCCCTGTACCGCTGAGACCTCGGATGAAGATAGGTCAACGGAGCGGTCTGCCTTAGTCGATGAGGAATGGGTTAAAGACCAGTTGAGCAATCTGGATATCCATAAATCCATGGGTCCAGATGGGATGCACCCGCGGGTGCTGAGGGAACTGGCTGAGGTCATTGCTAGACCGCTCTCCATCATCTTTACCAAGTCTTGGGAAACGGGAGAGGTGCCTGAGGACTGGAGGAAAGCAAATGTCACTCCTGTCTTCAAAAAGGGCAAGAAGGAGGACCCGGGTAACTATAGACCGGTTAGCCTCACCTCCATTCCTGGGAAAGTGATGGAACACCTTATCCTTGGTGCCATCTTAAGGCATATCAAGGATAAGAGGGTTATGAGGGGCAGTCAACATGGCTTCACCAAGGGGAAGTCGTGCTTGACCAATCTCGTAGCCTTTTATGAGGAAATAACACGGTGGATGGATGATGGTAGAGCGGTGGATGTGGTCTACCTTGACTTCAGCAAAGCGTTTGACACGGTCTCCCACAGCATCCTTGCGGCTAAATTGAGGAAGTGTGGTCTGGATGATCGGGTAGTGAGGTGGACTGTGAACTGGCTGAAGGAGAGAAGCCAGAGAGTTGTAGTCTATGGGGCGGAGTCTAGTTGGAGGCCTGTATCTAGTGGAGTGCCTCAAGGGTCGGTACTGGGACCAGTATTATTTAATATATTCATCAACGATTTAGATGAGGGAATTGAGTGTACTATCAGCAAGTTTGCTGATGACACTAAGCTGGGAGGGGTGGCCGACACGCCAGAAGGCTGTGCTGCCATCCAGAGGGACCTGGACAGGCTGGAGAGCTGGGCGGGGAATAACTTGATGAAATATAACAAGGGAAAGTGTAGAGTCCTGCATCTGGGCAGGAACAACCCCAGGTTCCAGTATAGGTTGGGGAACGACCTGTTAGAGAGCAGTGTAGGGGAGAGGGACCTGGGGGTCCTGGTGGACGACAGGGTGACCATGAGCCGACACTGTGCCCTTGTGGCCAAGAAGGCCAATGGCATCCTGGGGTGTATTAGAAGGGGGGTGGTTAGTAGGTCGAGAGAGGTCCTCCTTCCCCTCTACTCTGCCCTGGTGAGACCTCATCTGGAATATTGTGTCCAGTTCTGGGCCCCTCAGTTTAAAAAGGACAGGGACCTGCTGGAGAGAGTCCAGCGCAGGGCAACTAAGATGATTAAGGGAGTGGAGCATCTCCCTTATGAGGAAAGACTGAGGGAGCTGGGTCTCTATAGTTTGGAGAAGAGGAGATTGAGGGGTGACCTTATTAGTGTATATAAATATATAAAGGGGGAGTGTCACGAGGATGGAGCCAGGCTCTTCTCAGTGGCAAACAATGAAAGGACAAGGGGTAATGGGTACAAATTGGAGCACAAGAGGTTCCACTTAAACCTGAGAAGAAACTTCTTCTCAGTGAGGGTGACGGAACACTGGAACAGGCTGCCCAGGGAGGTTGTGGAATCTCCTTCTTTGGAGACATTCAAAACCCGCCTGGACACGTTCCTGTGTAACCTTATCTAGGTGTTCCTGCTCCGGCAGGGGGATTGGACTAGATGATCTTTTGAGGTCCCTTCCAATCTCTAACATACTGTGATGCTGTGATACTTTGAGAAGAACAGAGTCTTAAAATTGAACATTGGCCCCATTACTGAAAGTTTCAGTTAATGTTTTCTTCTCCCTGAATGGCCCCGGGGGTAGCTGCCAGACAAGCCAATGGCAGGCAGTGAATTACCATTGATATTCCATCTCTGTCAGGATGGAGTGGCACAACTCTGCTTGCCCTTCCCTCTTTTAAAGGGGGAAAAGGGTGAGACAGAAAGCAGACTGAGGGCATACCTGGATCTTAATGAACTCTCAGGTCCCAGCTAATTTGGTGCAGATCAGGTGAGCAGCAAATACTGAGGTAAGTGTGCAAGCTCAGATTTCAATTTAAGAAATATAAGTGCTTTATCTCTGAGCTTCACTAAGCTAAGAGTTCACATTTCTGAGCTAAGAGTTCACTGCCTCTCGGCTGCTGTCTGTAATGGGCCTCCAAATCTTTAAAATAACTATTATTACTAAGTGCTTGCAGAGAAGCAAAACACATTCTTACTCCCCCACCTTCAGATATGATTTAAAGTGAGCACAGCAGAGGAAAAGGCTGGATACATGGCTACTGCCTTTGCCAGTGCTGTTAAACCCCTTCTACAATAAGGTTAGGGCGACTGTGGGGGTGCTAAAGGTATGAGGTGTTATAATTGTGGGCAGATGGGACATTGTAAAAAGAAACAGTGTACTGTAAAGAAAATTAGTTCAGCAACCCCTCCCCCCGCCCCCCCCCCACGGTGGGGTTACTGGTTTTGCAGATAAATGTGTTAGATGTGACAAATTACTGCCCCAGGACACCCCCCTTGTCAGTGATTGAATGAATTGAAATTTGATCTTAGGACATCCGTTTTATGGATGGTTTCAGTCCTTAAAGTGAAGGGAGCAACCTTTTTTACGTTAAAGTAAAAGTTCTGCATCAAGACCTGCAGTGGGAAGGTCTCTCGTATGCTCTTATCAGGAGTATCGGGCAGACTGTGATGGACTGTGGACTTATGACCCCATATACAACTCATTTAATACATTCTCTCTGTGATACTCATGTACTAGAAGCTGGTAAAAATAAGTATGTCCAGGTTTCTATCGACCTTTGGAGACCTTTATAAATACTGCTGGCTACTTCTTCCAACATAGGCTGGCCACCTGTGTCGGAATGAGTGTGCATTTTGGTCAGTATAAAAGCCCAAGCCTCATGCGATGTGGGGGAGGCAGAGCCTCTGCGGGGACGCCTGCTAAGGTTGAGCCTGCCACCTCGCACTGCAATGATGCTTCTCGGAGCTGGTTTTCTTGTTAGTCTCCACAGGGTCCTTGTGCCACGTTCTGTATGTGGGATTGTGTAGTGGGAGTAATGATTGTCTGGATTTTGTGCTTCAAATATTGTAGTTGTGTGGACTGTGCTTGTGGGATCCCATACGTGTGTGTGTGTGTGTTGAGGGCAGACGGTGTTCTGTGTATTTTTTGTTGTTGGGTTCATGTAAAAGTTTCTAATAGATAGTAGTTTAACATTTCAGACAAGAAAGGGTTAATGCAAAAGTGAAGTTGCCGACAGATATTTATGGTTGCTGCTGAAGCAGGCAGGCAGCTGTAGCTGCTGCCGAGCAGGCAGGCGTTTGTAGCCGTGCAAAGCAGGGTGAGCAACTTCAAAAAAAAAAAAAAAAAAAAAAAGTTATTTGATAAAAGTTCAGTTCCCATGTTCAAAAGAAGCTGCTCTCAGATTCGGCTCCCGGTGCTCCACTGGTGGAAGGACCAGGATGGACACCAGAGCCGAGGAGAGAAAAAACAAAATAAAACAAAACCAAGCTTAATATGTTTAGAGTAACCTGAGGATGAATCCAAGACTTGGAGGAACAGATAGATCGGTTGAAACAAGAACTGCTAATTGAAAAAGCGAGAGGGGTAGTGCAACCACAAGCATTACGAGCCGTCACCTAAGCAGCATCAGGGTGGCAGATACAGAACCTATCTACTTCTCAAGAACTGATAACCTGGAAAAGGGGGTGTATTTGTGTCCTCCTGCCTACAGGTCCATGGCGAATGCCTGCAAAGTTTGTCAAGCCTTGCCATGAGCTGGACAGACAAATGGAGGAACCTGATGCCTCAGCTGCAGGAGCTGAATGTGAATACCCCAAGCAGAATGAGATAGAGAAAAACCAACGATTGCTAAACATCATTTGGGGGCAACTGAAAAGTAACAG
Source organism: Neopsephotus bourkii (assembly GCF_033783945.1). NCBI lineage: Eukaryota > Metazoa > Chordata > Aves > Psittaciformes > Psittacidae > Neopsephotus > Neopsephotus bourkii. The sequence continues at coordinate 117,949 of NW_026900763.1, read as the reverse complement.
CTTGAATATGTGTGTTTGTAAAGTAGTTATTGTTAGAGGCTTTGATTTTGTGTATGAAACCACCTGTATTTACTAGCCGGTTACTGATAACAAACTACACCTTGTATTATATGGATGCCACTTGTAAAAGAGATGTTAGAGTATGCAAATTTGTAGTAGCTGCTAGAAAATGCTAAGGCAAAAGATAGAAATATTCTAATACAACGGTAGTGTTATAAAGCAGGTAATGGAACAAATTAAGAGGGTGGGAGAATTCCACTGGTAAGAAATTTCTTTGGCTAGTCCCTTGCTGGCATCAGCATCTTCAACATGCTGCTGCACCCTGTAATAGTTACTCTGCTAATGCAAATCTGTGTGTGTGCGCCTTGCCATAATAATGACTTGTTACTGGATGAAGCAGGTGAAACTCTGCACTGACAACAAGGTGCAAGGATTGAGGCTGGCCAAATGCCTGCTACCACAATCAAGGGCATGACTGGGTTGGCCTCTGTGTTTGCCACCAAGAAGAACCTTTAGCTCCGCTGCTGGCTGCAACCCCGCAGGCGTGGAGCGGTGAGGACACATGCCATGGGATGGCTTATATCTGATTCTGTTGTATGGCCTCGAAAAGTAGAATTGCACCTAGAGCTGAGGACATTGACCGATGTTCAAACCCTAATGGGGGATTTGCAATGGGTCCAGCTTCTTATTGGAATGACTAACGAACAGCTAATGCCTTTACGTCCTTTGCTAAAGGGTGCACAAGCTGACAAACCAGTAGTCGTTTCTGAAGAACAATGGTCATCTCTCATGCACAGTCAGTGTTTGCTGCGATCTTGCAATGGCAAAAGAAAAACGGGGGAGACATCTTGGCTATTTTGGAATGGTTATTTTTGCCATTGCAAGCTCGCAAGAGCATTCAAACACGCATGGAAGTGGTTGGACAAATCATTAGAAAAGGGAGAACATGTATACTTGCCATTTCAGGAGAAGAGCCAGCTAGCATTCACATTCCTATAGCTGTGGAGGACCTAGAGTGGGTAATGGGGCATTCCGTTAGCCTGCAGATGGCCTTGCTGCAATATGAAGGGAAAGTCTCAGTGGATTTACCTAACGGAAAAGATGCCTCATTGCTATTGTCCAATGCATGGATAACACGACCAAAGTTATTCGTGAGACCCATTCAGGGAGGGCTAACTGTGTATACAGATGCAGGGAAAAAATCGGCTAGTGCAGTGGTCACATGGTGCCAGGGCAATCAATGGAAACATCACAAGCTTTTGCAAGGTCAGGAGATTCCTTACAAACTTTAGAGTTAACTGCGGTTGTCTGGGCAATATTGTATTGGTTACATGTCCTGCTGAATGTGGTCACTGGTTTGTTATATGTGGTGGGCGTAGTACAACGAATCAAAGATGCATTTATTAGAGAAACGTGGAATGAGCATCTTATGACTCTTTTTCAACAACCTTAACAAGCTATCTGCCAGCATTCAGCAGAATATTACATCATTCATATTCGGAGCCACAAAAGTCAAGATGGGTTAGCTGGAGGTACCGCAAAAGCTGATAAACTTGTAAGCCATGTTTGTCCTATCATCAATCAATTTGATGCTGCACGGATGGCGCATGCTCAGTTCCATCAAAATGCACGAGGCCTACAACGACAGTATCGACTAACATGGACTGAAGCCACTGGAATTGTTTGAAGTTGTCCTCAGTGCAGCAATCATGGACCAGGACTTGGACTTGGGGTCAACCCTCAGGGTTTGAGGGCTTTGGAGCTGTGGCAAATGGATGTCACTCATGTTTCTGAGTTTGGGCATTTGCGTTATGTACATGTTATGGTAGATACGTATTCTAATTTTGTATGCGCTACAGCACAACCTGGTGATTAAGTGGTTGGCTAGGTAGTTTGATTAAGGCATGCATATGTGGATTAAATGATTTTGTTTTTGCTTTACGATTGATACCTTGCTTATTACAATGTTTGCAAAGCTTACTTAATAGATCACTTAGGAAAATTTTCCTTGTGTGACAGGAAGCATCCTGGGTTGTGCAAAAGAAAAAAGGGGGAATTGTGGAGCAATGGTTATTCTCATGAGGACCTGCACAATCCAGGATTAGAGCCGAGTAAGACAGCCTTGAACTATCTCTGACTCAGCTGAGCCGAGGAGGCCTGGAGTCGAAGAAATGTAAGCAGAACGTTGAAACAGGAGCTTGCTGGCCACAAGGAATGCACCGCTTATTGCAAGGCATGCACCCTGCTGTTGCAGAGATATGTGTGCAAAACTCAGCTTAGCCAATAGCAGTGTATAGACAGGCGTGTGAACAGTTGTTGGGGACCAATGATAGCTTTGCTTTAGGTGCGTGGCTTATTTAGAATCCTATATAAACACTGTGTATGTAAACAATAGAGAAGAACGATCATACTCATATTGAGGTTGCGTCGTTACTCCGGGCCCGACTCCAACTCCGACAAGAATCAAAAGCAATACTTCCCAATCCCTATGGCTCAGACCATATTGTAAACATTAATAGGGGGGTTTCCTTGAATCCTTTATAGTTGACCAGCCTGTCAGTGTCCCAAGAAGGACAAAACCCTTGTGTCTGACCAGCCTGTCTGCGTCCCACTGTGGGAACCATACTAGACAGCCCACTGTATCGGAGGGTGAGTCGACTAACCTATTCAGGGACCCATGATGACAGCATCACTGAATCAAATCCCTTATGGGCTGTTGATAGCATACTGGACCCAAAAACATTTCCACAAGACACCCCCTGTGTCTTGTAGGACCCAAACCACAAGATGCCCCCTGCTTCTTGTGGGTGTATACCAAACAAACGCTAGCAGCCGGGTATACGCCTTTACCCACGAGATTTCCTATCTCGATTTACAGAAGGCTTCCAAACCATGCGTAAACTTACCAAACCAACCCAATTACCAATTCGGTCTTTATGCAAGATGCCCCCTGCACCTTACAGACTATACAAAAGAAAATAATACCTTTTATGAAGATGGTCCTTGTCTGCTCCTGCAGCGATCCGAATGAGTTGAGGGGTCCCTCCGGGAAAAATTCCCGAGGGCCCTAGGGAGCCCTGTCCTCAGCGGGTCCTGCAGCCGAGCACAGAGGGTCCCATTTGGGTCACCAAACTGATTCAGAGTAAACTCCAGAAACAAATTTGCCAACGAACAAAGTTTTCAAGCTGACAAGCAGGTATTCTTCATTGCGGCACCGGGAGTCACGGGGGGTAACTCCTCCTAACGTGTGTCCCCGTATTGCTATACAAGCCACCCTTATATAGTCCCTGGGCATACATACATATTCATGAGGCTACGTATGGATTACATCATTTTCCAGAAAGTTCCCCGCATGCGTACAGAATTGTGGTGGTGGTCTCTGAGGGTTGTTTGCTTCTTCCAACAATCTTCATCACTTCTGGCAGCCTTTGAAGCACGTGCAGTAGATGCTCATACCAGCTTAATCGGTTCATTAGCACCAGAGACGTAATAATCTTCCTATCCTCCTACTTATCATTTGGTTTAACTGTAGCCCATCCTAAACACCTGCCATTCCCAGATAGTTCTTATCCCTGTGTCCTGTTCTTCTAAACTGTTTTCCTTAAAACTATGTCAACTATAACGATTTATCTTGTATAAGAATTCTCATTATGTTCTCTAACTGTAATTTTTTTTTATATATCATGCACCTCAGTAATTTTTCCATTGCTACTGTTACAAACCCGTCAAACTTAACATTACTTAAAAGTGATTCTAAAGGTTTATATATTCCATTTTGTCCCCCCCCTTGTCTCAATACGTATATGTGTATATATACGTCCACATACACACACAGACAGAGAGAGAGAGATCATTCCTTAGTGCATGGACCAATCCCTATAAAGCTGCTGAGTGCATTTGGTCCATGATGTCTGGTTCCACCTCTTGTAACAGTCTTTTGGGACAGGAGAGGCTGTGTGCAGTGTTGGATTGTTGCCCGCTGATGCTGACTGTTCCATTGTGGCAGAACTCGTCTGGGTCAATCAAAGTTCAGTCTCCTTTGGGATGAGGTACGGAGGGAAGTCAAGGCCTGTTGCTGGTAACCTGAACACATCTAGTTGATGGGCTATAAAAGTATGACACAGCAGGCAACAACATACAATTGAGTTCATTGGCTTTTTTCCCCTAAAATTAAATCCCCTTGAGGTACACATCGGACTTCCCCATCATCCCGCATTACCCACCAAATATATCCAGGTCCCTGAGCAAAAGCAATCCCATGAGTGAGTTTGCCTTTACTTGAAGCAGGAATAACTCAGACTGCCTTCCACAGCAAATTCTTTATGTGTACCACAGGAACTTTGTCCCCCTCTACAATATGTGTGTAAAAGTTCCGACTGGGGTGGACCAGCCCTGTTGGCAGATCCTCTGGTGTTGACCAATCAGGTGGACTTTGGTGTGTATCTCAGTACTTGAAAGTCCCACTACCCATTGCTCTCAGCGTAGTTTTTAACAGCCAATTGTACCGTTGAATTTTCCCAGAGGCTGGTGCATGGTAGGGGATGTGATATACCTACTCAATGCCATGCTCTCTGGCCCAAACCTCTTTAAGGTTATTCTTGAAATTAGTCCCACTGTCTGACTTAGTTCTCTCTGGAGTACCATGTTGCCACAAAATCTGTTACTCAAGTCCAAGGATAGTGTTCCAGGCAGTGGCATGGGGCACAGCATATGTTTCCAGCTATTTGGTGGTTGCTTCCACCATGGTAAGCACATGGCTCTAGCCCTGGTGGCTTGGTGGGAGTGCGATATAATCAATCTGCCAGGCCTCCCCATATTTATACTTCAGCCATCGTCCTCCATACCAAAGAGGCTTTAACCGTTTAGCTTGTTTAATTGCAGCGCATGTTTCACATCCATGACTAACCTGGGCAATAGTGTCCATTGTTAAGTCCACCCCTCGATCATGGGCCCATCTATATGTTGCATCTCTGCCCTGATGGCCTGAAGTGTCATGGGCCCACCATGCCAAAAATAATTCACCTTTATGTTGCTAATCTAAGTCCATCTGAGCCACTTCATTCTTAGCAGTTTTATCCACATGTTGGTTGTTCTGGTGTTCCTCAATGGCCCGACTCTTGGGTACATGGCGTAACTTCACCACCAGGTTCTGCACCCAGGCAGCTATATCCTTCCACAGTGCAGCAGTCCAGATGGGTTTACCTCTGCATTGCTAGTTGCTCTGCTTCCATTGCTGCAACCACCCCCACCTCCTCCTCTGGTGACATTCCAAAAGCTTTGCCCTCTGGCCAGTCCATGATGACTTCTAGAATTGCTGGATGACTGGGATTTCCTATTTGAGCTCGTTGTGTAATTAGTGCAGCCCACTTACTCCACGTAGCATTGGTTGCATGATGTGTAGAGGAGACACTGCCTTTGAGCATCCAGACCAGCAGGGGCAAGTGGGGTGCCAGGAGGAGCTGTGCTTCAGCACCAGTCACTTCTGAAGCAGCTCAAACCCCTTCATAGGCTGCCAATATCTCTTTCACAGCTGAGGTGTAGCTGGCCTCAGACCCTTTGTATCCCTGACTCCAAAAGCCAAGGGGTCGACCTTGAGTCTCCCCTGGAGCTTTCTGCCAGAGGCTCCCGGTAGGACCATTCTCCCCAGCTGAGGTGTACAGTACATTTTTTACATTTGGCCTGGTCTGGACTGGTCCAAGGGCTACTGCAGGAACTACCTGTCATTTAATTTGTTCAAAGACTTGTTGATGCTCAGGCACCATTTAAAATCATTTTTCTTCTGGGTCACATGATAGAGAGGGCTTACAATCAAACTGTAATTTGGGATGTGCATTATCCAGAAGCCCACAGCACCCAAGAAAGCTTGTGTTTCTTTCTTATTAGTTGGTGGAGACATCACTGTTATCTTGTTGATCACATCTGTAGGGATCTGGCAATGTCCATCTTGCCATTTTATCACCAAAAAATGGAATCTCCTGTGCAGGTCCCTTGCCCTTACTCCGTTTTATGGCAAAACTGGCTTTCAGCAGGATTTGGATTATTTTCCTCCCTTTCTCAAAATCTTCTTCCACCGTATCGCCCCACACAATAATGTCATCAATGAATTGCAGGTGTCCTGGAGCTTGCCCCTGTTCCAGTGCAGTCTGGATCAGGCCATGGCAGCACTCACGTACGGCAGCACTCAAGTGTGGTGTGACTTCATTCAGGCCGCAATAGTCTACTGTTAGTTTCCACTCTCCATTAGACTTCGCATTGGCCATATGGGACTATTAAAGGTTGAGTGGGTCCTACTGATCCCTTCTTGGCTCTCCAGTCTACGGATCAGCTGATGGATGAGAATCAGGGAGTTTTGGTTGGTGCAATATTGGTGCCGGTGCACTGTTGTGGTCATGACTGGCACTTGTTCTTTGACCTTCAGCAACCCCACAACAGAAGGATCCTCTGAGAGACCAGGCAAGGTGGACAGCTGCTCAATTTCCTCAGTCTCCAGAGCAGCAATACCAAAAGCCCATTGGTACCCTTTTGGGACTTTGAAATACCCTCTCCTGAGGTAGTCTATGTCGAGGATGCATGGGGCCTCTGAACCAGTAACAATGGGGTGCTTTTGCCATTTCCTCCCAGTCAGGCTGATTTCAACCTCCAGTACAGTCAACTCTTGGGATCCTCCTGTCACTCCAGAAGTATAGATGGGTTCCACTTCTTGACAGCTTTATGGCTTCAGGGTACACTGTGCACCGGTATCTATTAGAGCCTTATACTTTTGTGGGACTGATGTGCCAGGCCATCTGATCCAGACAGACCAGTAAATCCAATTGTCCCTTACCTCCACCTGGCTGGAGGCAGGGCCCCTCTAATAGTCATCACATTGGTCACTTATATGTTATTGACAGAGATTAGTTATCACAGGAGCTGAAGTAAAATCAGCTCTTCCACTCCACCTGGGAATCTGCTCAACAGAGATTGAAGCCATAGCTTTCATGGGATGATCAGCCTTGACCCTTCTTCTCCTCTTCTGTTCATGAACCCATTCCTCCAAAGCTGAAGTAGGTTTTCCATTACACTTCATCATGTCTTCTCTGTGATCCCACGGGTAAAACCATACGGTGTCCTGTGGCATATACATCCTTTATCTTCTCTCTCAAACAATAGGACGCCTTTTGTTAATAGCTGAGACGTGTGTCAGTACACATGAAGAGGTGGATAGATCAGATAGATCGTCTCTCAATTGTTTTAAGTCCTGGGATAGTTTTTCCACAGCTGAGATGATGGAAGGGGTGAGATTGTCTTCCAACTCTCGGAGTATGAACCATTTAATCCACTGTTAGTGGTACTATGTCATTCCAGGTTACTGTTGCCAATGAATGGGCATATGATGACAGTGCATTCCATGTCAGTTTTTGCCACACATGTTGTGTACATTCAACTTCATCTGGATCTATGGGTCTATTCCTGGGATCCGGCCTGCAATAGATCATCTCTACAATGGCTGATTCCCTCAGAGACTGGATGCCTTTCTCTAGAGTAGCCCACTTGGCCAAACGACTCATACCATCTTCCTTGTATGAAAACCTTTCTTTCACAGCTGCCAAGAGCCGCCTCCAAAGACTGAGGGACTTTTTCTCTCTTGCAATTGCTTTGTCAATTCCCCCTTCTCTAGGAAGTGATCCCAGCTGCTTCATTTCTGTACCTTTTAGTTTGTGACTGTCAGCCCCATCGTCCCAACATCGGAGCAATCAGGTGATGATGTGCTCCCCTGGTTGACAGGTAAAATCTCTTTGCATATTCTGTAGCTCGGTTGAGGTCCAAGGTTGGGAAGTCAAATCTTCTTCTTCTTCGTCAAGTGATTATGAGCCCTGATCAGCTGCTGGCCTGCGTGGTAAGTACATTGTTTCCTTCACCTTGCTTCACCTCTTTTTTGCTTTTACTCTTGCGTACAGGGGCAGCCGATATTGGTACAAATTGGTCTGCTTGTTTAGCTGCAGTGATTATCACTGTGGTTTGAGTAGCAACTGTACTTGTCCCTGGGGCTGGTGTAGCTGCTGTGCTTGGAGATGGAGTAGCTGCACTGTCTGTTTCTTTGCCCTCAGATACAGCGACATTTTTTTCCTTTTGAAGGTGCTGGATAGTGTTGAACAAGGCCCTGTAAGCATAGGCCAAGCCCCAGCACGTTGCCATGATTTGTCCGTCTCTGCTATGCCCAGAATGACCACACACCTCATTTAAGTGTTTTACTAATTTTTCTGGATTTTGCACTTGCTCGGTGGTGAAATTCCAAAGGACTGGAGGGGCCCACCGGCCTAGATACTTGCCCATACTATCCCACACACCCTGCCATTCATGGCTGTCCAGCCTCGGGGAAAAACTCTTGGTCCTCCTGTATCATAGTCTAACCCCAGACAAGGCCCAAACCGGACTCTTCTTTACTCACAGGACCAGATGAAATGGTCATGGGCAAAACATACTCTGTATGTGTGCCAACTCGGTGATCCACATCACAATCAGCAAACAGGTCTCAAGGGTATTTAAAGGCCATTCAAACCTTCAAAACTCTCAAATGATGCTGTAAATGGCCGGGGGGGGGAAGGGGGGGCTGGGAGGGTAATAGAACATCTCCTTCAGAGGTTGACCACCTGAGGAGTACAAAAAATATGTGCAATTGCTAAGCACTTCTATTATATACCTCCCAAAGTATAAAGGTGGTGACCACACTGGGAACATAAGCCAGATCAGTTTCATGATCAATGATTCTATTGTATTACAAGTCATTACCATAAAGTACTATGAGATAAGGACCTTAGCCCAAGCCCCCCACCTGAAAAACACTAACATAGCAAATATCGGCTATAAGTAAGGTACGACATACTGAAACTGCGAGATCAGGAGCAACTTTGAGAGCCAAAAAATCAGCATTGTGACGAGTGACTATTAATTCGAAAAAATGAACGCTTATCACAAATACAGTTAGACACACTCCGATCAGAGCTGTCTCAAACCTCTGTGCCCCATGTTGGGCACCAAAAAGAACTGTTGTGGTTTAAGCCCAGGCCATAAATCAGAACCACGCAGTCTACTCCCCCCTTTCTTACACCTCCCGCCCCCCCCCCGTCCTGAAGGGATAAGGAGGAGAATCGAAAAATATAACTCCCACGGGTTGAAATAAGAACAGTTCAGTAACTAAGGTATAACACAAATCACTACTGCTGCCACCATTAATAATAATGATAACGGAAATAACAAGGGAAGAGAATACAGTATCACCCATCGAAACCCAGCCCGACCAAGCAGTGAACCAGCCAAAGCTGTTGGTAATAAACAGTTCATATTTTGAAGCAATATTTCATATTTTGGGGTTTTTGCCCTGGAGTTTTTGCCCAGAAGTTTTTGACATCAGCCCAACTCACAAGCGAGTTGAGGTCTCTCTGGATGGGATTCTTTCCCTCCAGCATATCAAGCGAACCACACAGCTTGGTGTCATCAGCAAACTTGCTGAGGGCGCACTCAATCCCACTGTCCATGTCAGCGACAAAGATGTTAAACAAGACCGGTCCCAACATCAATCCCTGAGGGACACCACTCGTTACTGTTTTCCAACTGGACATTGAGCCATTGACCACAACTCTTTGCGTGTGGCCATCCAGCCAGTTCTTCATCCACTGAGTGGTCCATCTATCAAGTTGACGTCTCTCCAATTTAGAGACAAGTATGTCATGTGGGACAGTGTTGAATGATTTACACAATTCCAGGTAGATGACATCAACTGCTCTACCCCTGTCCATCAGTTCTGTAGCTCCATCATAGAAAGCCACCAAATAGGTCAGACAGGATTTCCCCTTAGTGAAGCCATGTTGGCTGTCACCAACCACCTCGTTGTTTTTCATATGCCTTAGCATGCTTTCCAGGAGAATCTGTTCCATGATCCTGCCAGGCACAGAGGTGTGACTGACTGATCTATAGCTCCCTTTGCCTTCCATTTTCCCCTTCTTGAAGACAGGGGTTATATTTTCCTTTTTCCAGTCGTCAGGACAACTTGTTACTTGGGAGAAGAGACCAGTCCCCACCTCAGTACAACCTCCTTTCAGATAGTTGCAGAAAGCATTCAAGTCCCCCCTGAGCCTTCTCCAGAATAAGTAACCCCAGTTCCCTCAGCTGTTTCTGTTTTACCTTGAAGTAAAACAACCCATTCATAACTCTTATCAGGCTCTCCTTTGTTAATTGCTGGGACAGAGAAAGCAAATTTTTCACAATCGCTGGGTGTAAAGGAATTGTGAAAAAACAGTCTTTTAAATCAATTACTATTAAATCCCAACCCTGAGGTATCATTAAAGGGCTAGGCAAGCTAGGTTGCAAAGCAATGACATTCAGTTGTCTTGTTTCCAAATCTGACATATCTAATACATTTATCTGCAAAACCAGTAACACTACCGGGGGGGGGGGGGGGCGGCGGGCTGCTGGAATAATTTTCTTTACAGTACACTTTCTTTTTAAAATGCCCCTCTATCCACAATTATAACATCTCATAGCTTTAGCACCCCCACGATCGCCCTAACCTTACTGTAGAAGGGGTTTAACAGCAGCAGAAAAGGCAGTAGCCATGTATCCAGCCTTTTCCTCTGCTGTGGCCCCCTTAAACCATATCTGATGGTGGTGAGTAAGCAACAATTGAGCTATCATACAGATATCATATGGTGCTAAGATATAAGCAGAAAATATATGTGCCATAATTGCCTGAGTATACGATGATTTTAACCCGTAGGTTACCGGTTGACGCGCCTCCTTTACTGCCTTTAAATCCAATGCCTCCCACTTCTTTCCCCCCTGTGGAGTGTTAAAACACCAGGAATGCTGAGGGACCCATAGCCGAAAATTCCCCCATAACAATTGCATCTTTGATCATCCCTTGCCAACCTTTAGCAGGATTATTACCGTAATCCCGTACCCCGTGCCCAACACCCCCCTCCCACTCCCCTTTCTTTACTACTGGATTGTAGGAGGGTGGGGCAGAGGGTTCGGAGGTTTCTTTTGTCTCCAATACTTCTAATTTCTTCAGCAGCTGTCGCAGTTGACCATCACTGAGGCTGGTTTGTGTCTGTCAACGAGCCGAACTATCTGAATTGTCTGAGTCTGAGTCGGGATCGGGGGGGGGGCACACGTCCAGTGCTGCTGGAGACTCTGGGTCTGGTTCCAATTCAGATTCGGGGTCTTCTTCCTCTAGGTCGAAGGTGACCGTGTTTGCACTTTCTACCTGTACTTTCGGACGCGAGCGCCGTTTCACTTTATCTTCCCCCTTATGCTGAGGAGGCTTCTGCGATGCCGTGCCAGGCACAACGGGGGGGGGGGCTTCCCTCTCTGCCTTCATTTTTTTTAAGGTCTCTAGGACAGAGTTCCATTGGTGTTGTACCTCTTTAGCCTCCTTTCCATACTTACTATAACCTTCCACAGTCTTTTGCCACATGGTTCCCCCAAAGTCTCGCTATTCCGATACGGAAAATATCAGACAAATGTCCGCAAAATGTCCCCATTTCTGGCCTAACTTAATTAATCGTATCAGCTGCTTCACCGGCGCTTCTTTCCCTCTCTTGGAGAGGATTCCGGCGAGCAAGTTGGCTGCAGCTTCCTGATCCATAGCTGCACCTGGGGGTTAGAGAGCTACTCTAACGTCGGCTTTCCGCGTCTGCCTGGACCTCTTGTCCCCGGCAGGGCTTCCCCATCCGATTCTTCCCGCTCCGACCCTCCTCTTGCTGCTTACCACAGTCTCGGAGATCTTCGGTCGGGAACCATCCTCTGCTACCAGATGTCGGAGTGGGAGTCGGGCCCGGAGTAACGACGCAACCTCAATATGAGTATGATCGTTCTCCTGTATTGTTTACATACACAGTGTTTATATAGGATTCTAAATAAGCCACGCGCCTAAAGCAAAGCTATCATTGGTCCCCAACAACTGTTCACGCGCCTGTCTATACATTGCTATTGGCTAAGCTAAGTTTTACACACATATCTCTGCAACAGCAGGGTGCATGCCTTGCGATAAGCGGTGCATTCCTTGTGGCCAGCAAGCTCCTGTTTCAGCGTTCTGCTTACATTTCTTCGACTCCAGGCCTCCTCGGCTCAGCTGAGTCATAGAGAGTTCAAGGCTTTCTCACTCGGCTCTAATCCTGGGTTGTGAAGGCCCTCATGAGAATAACCATTGCTCTACACTGCTCCAAGATTTTGCCAGGCACAGAGGTGAGACTGACTGGTCTGTAATTCCCCGGGTCATCCATTTTCCCCTTCTTGAAAATGGGGGTTATATTTCCCTTTTTCCAGTCGTCGGGAACTTCACCTGTCTGCCATGATTTTTCAAATATGATGGCCAGCGGCTTAGCAACTTCATTCGCCAGCTCCTTCAGGACCCACAGATGCATTTCATCAGGACCCATGGACTTGTGTACGTTCAGATTTTTAAGATGGTCTCGAACCAATTCCTCTCCTACACTGGGCCCAAGGTCTTCATTCTCACAGTCCCTGCATCCGCCTTCCAAGACTTGGGTGGTGGGGTCAGAGCCTTTGCTAGAGAAGGCTGAGGCAAAGAAGTCATTCAGAACCTCAGCCTTCTCCAAATCCTGTGTAGGCAGTTCACCCGAGAGCTTCCTGAGGGGGCCTACATTCTCCCTAATCTGTTTTTTATTTGCTATGTACCTGTAGAATCCCTTCCTGTTATCCCTAATATCCCTAGCCAAGTTTAATTCTAACTGGGCCTTAGCTTACCTAACCTGGTCCCTAGCTTCCCAGACAACATCCCTGTACTCTTCCCAGGCCGCCTGTCCTTGCTTCCACTTTCTATAAAACTCTTTTTTCATTTGAATTTTCCTCAGGAGCTCCTTATCCATCCAAGGAGGTCTCCTGGCCCTCCTGCTGCACTTCCTTCTGGTTGGGATGCAACACTCCTGAGCTTGTAGCAGGTGATCCTTGAAGACCAACCAAGAGTCTTGAGCCCCCCTGCCCTCTAGGGCTATATCCCATGGAACCTTACTAAGCAGGTTCCTGAAGAGGCCAAAGTCTGCTCTTTTGAAGTCTAGGGCAGTGAACTAGCTGCACACTCTTCTCACTGTCCTAAGGATTTCAAATTCAACCATCTCGTGATCGCTGCATCCAAGGCTGTCCTGGAGTGCCACATTTCCAAAGAGCCCTTCCCTGTTGGTGAGCACAAGGTCAAACACGGCACCTCTCCTTGTCTGTTCCTCTATTACTTGCAGAAGCAAGTTGCCTTCCACACAATCGAGGAACCTCCTGGATTGCTTGTGCCGGGCTGTGCCGTCATTCCAACAGATGTCAGGGTGGTTGAAGTCACCCATGAGGACGAGGGCCTGTGAGTGTGAGGCTTTTCCTATCTGCCTATAGACTGCTTCATCCGCAGATTACTCTTGATCAGGCGGTCTATAACAGATCACCACAGTAATGTCTCCCATCGTTGTTTTCCCTTTAAGCCTGACCCACAAGCTCTCTGTTAACTGCTCACCAGTCCCCAGACAGAGCTCCATACTCTCCAGCCTATTCCTAACATAAAGGGCAACTCCCTCTCTGCGCCAGCCAGGCATGTCTTTTCTAAAGAGTCTGTAACCTTCCATTCCAACACTCCAGTCATAGGAGCCATGTGCCTGAATGTCCCATTCCTCTGCTGGGACAGGACTTATTAAGTAAACTGAATGCTAAAATTGCTTTTGAAAACGGCGAATTGATAATGCAAATCCCTGAATCCAAAACAGGACAGATTTTAGTTCTCAAAGACAAACTTATTCCACAAATTCCAAAGGAAGTGGAACAGGCTGCAATACCGACAGTTTGGGAAACAGAAATCCCGGGAAAATCAAAGGCAGCTCAGCCGATAATAATAGAATTAAAAGACGGAGCTAAACCAGTAAGAGTTAAACAATATCCATTAAAACTAGAAGCAAGATATGGGATTATAAAGACAATTGAGAAATTTTTAAAATACCAAATTCTAGAAGAATGTGAATCAGAATATAACATGCCAATTTTCCCAATAAAGAAACCAAATGGTGAGTATAGATTGGTGCAAGACTTGAGGGCAATAAATGAAATAACAAAAGACATCCACCCTGTGGTGGCAAACCCTTAGACTTTGCTAACATCTGTGAAGGAAAAATATAAATGGTTTACAGTGACTGACCTAAAAGATGCCTTCTTCTGCATTCCCCTTGACAAAAGTATCAGGAAACTCTTTGCATTTGAATGGGAAAATCCACAGAATGGACAAAAAACACAATTGACATGGACCAGACTTCCACAAGGATTCAAGAACAGTCCGACCCTATTTGGAAACCAACTGGCCAAAGAATTGGAAGCATGGACCACCCAAGGAAAAATACAGGTACCAAAATCACAATACCTTTTGCTACAATATGTAGATGACATTTTTATTGCAACAGAACAAAGATCCCTGTGCATAAAGGTGACAATTGAAATTCTGAATCAACTAGGCTTGAATGGTTATAAAGTCTCAAAAGAAAAGGCACAAATTGCATGCATGACTGTGTTGTATCTGGGATGTGAAATTTCACAAGGACAGCGAAAGCTGGGAATAAATCGCATAGAGGCAACCTGTGCCATCCCAGAACCACGAAACTTGCATGAACTGAGAATATTTCTGGGCATGACAGGGTGGTGCAGATTATGGATAATGGACTATGGACTTACTGCCAAACCCCTGTATGAAGCCCAGAAATCATATGCCTTTGTTTGGGACAAACCACAGAAAGAGGCCTTTTAAAAACCTGAAAGAGGCGTTAACAAAATCACCAGCACTGGGGCTCCCAGATTTGACAAAAGATTTTCAATTATTTGTCCACGAAAGACAGAGGTTGGCATTGGGAGTGTTAACTCAGAAACTCGGAAGCTGGAAAAGACCGGTGGGATATTTCTCAAAACAATTGGATCCAGTGAGTGCAGGATGGCCCTCATGCTTGAGGGCAGTAGCAGCAACTGTCATTTTGATTCAGGAAGCTAGGAAATTAACTCTGGGAAAACACATTGATGTGTTTGTGCCACATATAGTAACCACTGTTCTAGAACAAAAAGGGGGGCATTGGTTATCCCCTAGTCGGATGATGAAATATCAGGCAATCCTAATGGAACAAGATGATATAAGCTTGAGAACTACTAATCTGTTAAACCCAGCAGCTTTTCTAGGAACTGACCTAGAAGAAAGAACTCTTGAACATGACTGCATAGAAGTCATCGAACATACATATGCAATCAGAGAGGACTTGAAGGGTGCACCAATTGAACAACCAGACTGGGAACTCTTCACAGATGGAAGCAGCTTTGTGGAGAATGGAACGCGATATGCAGGATATGCTGTGACAACGCAGCAAGAGGTAATCGAAGCCAAAGCACTACCTCCCGGAACATCAGCCCAACAGGCAGAATTGATAGCTCTCACAAGAGCATTGGAACTGAGCAACGGCAAAAAGGTAAATGTATGGACAGACTCAAAGTATGCATTTGGTGTGATACACATTCATGGAGCATTATGGAAAAAACAGGGAATTTTATCCTCACAAGGGACTAACATAAAGTATCAAAAGGAAATTTTAGAATTAATAATCACTGTGCAAAGACCTAAACAGGTAGCCATCATGCATTGCAAAGCACATCAAGGAGGAACTTCAAAGATATCTGAAGGAAATACATTGGCAGATCGGACGGCCCGAAAAGTAGCCCAGAGGGTATGGAACATGATGGCTTTGATACCTCTGAAGGTAAGCCCGCTCCACACCTATCTTCCACAAAGTCCAAACTATTCAAAACAAGATGAAAAATTAGCAGGACTCTTAAAAGCCCAAAAGAACTCTGAAGGGTGGTATGTAACAACAACAGGACAAGTAATAGTTGCCATCAACAATAATGCAAAAAATTCTACAAACTGAACATCAGAAATGTCATTGGGGTGCAGAGGCATTGGTAACTTATTTAAAACGAGGAATAATTTACACACATGTTAACTATGGTAAAATCAGTGGGATCAAAATGTGAAATTTGTTTGAAAAACAATCCAGTAGTAAAAAGACAAATTAAGATGGGAAGAATTAGGATAGGAATGGAACCAGGAGATTATTGGCAGGTTGATTTTGGGGAACTACCAAAAGTACAAGGGTACAAGTATCTGTTAGTAGGGGTTGACACCTTTTCCGGATAGCCAGAGGCCTTTCCCTGTCGCACCAATCAGGCAAAAGAAGTGGTGAAATGGTTGCTTAGAGAAATCATCCCACGATTTGGAGTCCCTTTAGGGATATCATCAGATAGGGGTCCACATTTTATTGCAACCACAGTACAATAAGTTAGTAAACTATTAGGAATATCATGGAACTTACACACTCCTTGGAGGCCCCAATCTAGTGGACAGGTAGAAAAGATGAACCAAACAATAAAGAGACAAATCAGTAAAATATGTCAGGAGGCCAAAATAAAATGGCCACAAGCATTGCCTATAGCTCTGCTACGAATCAGAGTAAAACCCAGAAGTAAAATGTCAGTAAGCCCCTATGAAATCCTCTATGGAAAGCCATATGAGGCACCAGAACCCAACCCTAATACCCGTATTAAAGGGAATCAGGATGTTTATAATTATGTGCTGTCTCTCGGTAGAACCTTAACTCGACTGTGGAGCACTCTGATGTGGAATAGACCATTGCTATATTCATATTCCCAATGTGACTGCAGACATAGAATACGATATTTCTCAGTTGACCAAAGTTGAACAGGAAGTGGAAAAGGAAAAATAATATATTAAACAGAATTGAATTGGGGCGCTTTTTGATGATTTGGGCCTTCATCTCACGGGATGGGTCCATTCCCTCATGCAGACTGTAATCATGATACTGATTGTGCTTCTGATGATCTATGCAATGTATCTTTGCATCCGAAAGGAAATAGCCTGAAACAGTGCATGGACTCATCGAATTACAGGGGCAGTGACCAGAAACCACTCAAAATACCTGAAACCTCCTCCTACTTATCAGGAAACTGCTACCTAAGAGAGTGAAAATACTTACTTAAATTAAGTGAAGCATTTTCAAAGGTAGGAAATGTTGGAAAAGGGGGAAGTTTTTATGATAAAACAATTGTATATAATAGTAGAAATGATTATGTTATAAATTGAGACCACAACGGATCATAATCCAATTAAAATTTTATTAATTATAGCAAGTAGAATATGAGCAAAAACAGCGCTGGACGACAGGGGAGTCTGCGCTCCGCCAACTGCCGCCCTGAGCAGTTCAAACAGCCCCCTTTTATACATCTTTTATGCTTGTAGAAGCATTACACAGCATTTTTTTATGTTTGCAGAAGCGATATCTGGTCCGGCCCAGACACGGACAGGATCGACAGACCGAGAGCTTCCCCTCGACTCTGTGGGCGGTGGTGCTCGGTCGCTCCCAGTCGGTGTAAGCGATTGCGGTTATCTCATCTTACAGACCGAGGGCTTCCCCTCGACTCTGTGGGCGGTGGTGCTCGGTCGCTCCCAGTCGGTGTAAGCGATTGCGGTTATCTCATCTTGTGCAGGCTATGTCTGGTGGTTGTTTGCAGAAGCAATTTCATATCTTTTATTGCCTAACTTTTACATCGAGCTTAACATAAGTCTTAATAAACAATATCCCTAGTTCTGAGTTTCTTACAATTCCCCCCTTTTTCTTTTTATCCTATTGTTTATTACACATTATCTTCCTTTAAACAGTGCTCGCATGGTTGGAGGCATTGTTGGGTCCCCACACTACTTTCATTTAGACATTGATTACATGGTTGCCAACATTCACAAGATGTTTCTTTGTTACAGATACATTTATGAGTTGCACATCCACAATTCTCATCCTCATCATAGTCTTCACTTTCATTGGTAGGTACCTTTTCATATTTTGTTTCGGTTCCCATAGTTAATACCATGAGAGATATTTGTTCCATTCGGTTTTTAATTAATTTGACAAGTTGGTTTAAGAGACATGGCCCAAAAGTTAGGATAAGAGTTAATATAGCTAAGGGCCCTGCTATAGTGGATATTAAAGTAGTTAACCAAGGGGACTGAATAAACCAGGATTCATACCAGCTTTTCGTTGCCTCCCTCTCTTTCTTCCTTTTTTCTAATCCTTCTCTTAATTTCGTCATAGTATCTCTTACAACTCCGGTATGGTCAGCATAAAAACAACATTCTTCTCCTAAGGCGGCGCATAGCCCTCCTTGTTGTAGATGAAGGAGATCTAATCCCCTCCTATTTTGTAACACAACTTCTGACAATGATGTTAGGGACTTTTCTAAGGCTGTTATCGATTTCTCAATTCTTTCTAAGTCTTCATCTACTGCGGCTCTTAGGGATTTTAATCCCTGATTTTGTTGGACAAGGGCAGTTATCCCAGTTCCTGCTCCTACTACTCCTATTCCTAGTAGCGTAGCTATTGTGATAGCCGTGATTGGTTCCCTTTTCATGCGATAATGTCCAATATTCCAATGATCATACAGAGCATTTTCTTGATGGTATAATATTTTTGGAATAATGGTAATTAATATGCAATATTCTCGAGAGGCATTAAATATTTTAAGGGAAATACATGGGGTGAGACCCGTTTTGGAGCATATCCATCTAGTTCCGTTTGGGGGAACAATATATTTAGAGGTATTATTGAGGCTCAGTTGAGTGGAACTAGTAAAATTACAGAGTGACTGCTTGGTCCTTGGTACTTTACCTACACAAGTCCCTATACCGGTGACATGTTGCATGGTTAGCCCTTTTCTACGATCTTTCCAAAAACATTGGGAAGGAGCTGTTTCAGAACTTATATTGTACAGGCTACTAATTCCTATAGCTTCATAAAAAGGTGGATTAACATCATAACAAAGCCAACAACTTGACGTTAAATTAGGTCGTGAATCATTTAACGCTTGGTAGGTAGCTTGTATAACATGCCACAGGGAGTTTGACTGAGCTCTTTTGTCTTGGTCTTCTTTTGTGGTATTTTCTTCTTCTAATGTTATATTATTCCCTTTTGTAATTGTTATATTCTTTTGGAGAGGTTCTACTTTAGGCCCTTTAATAACTACATTTGGGCCTACAGCTTGAGTAGGCCCTTTAATAACTACATTTGGGCCTACAGCTTGAGGTGTTTGCTTTACATCTTCCCTCTTGATATATATAAGCCCTCCCCTATCAGTACCAGGCTCACGGTATCTCATTCCCCATGTCTTTCCCATTTCCCACGAAGGATCCGTGGGGTTGGATACATTTATATATAGAAATTGACAATTCCCGTTTCTCACAATGCCTCCACTCCAATCTCGCTTTGGAGGCATACACCCATAAGGTCCCCATCCTACAGATATCCATTTATCTCTACCACCTCCTGGAGTCCAATCTGATGCTACAGTCTCACATCCCCAGTAAGCACAATAGTATGTATTGGGGAAGTTGCAATACCCTTTTCCTGGATTAGAGCTAGGACAAAAATAGAAGCCCATGAGATTTAAGCATGGGCTTATAGGGACCAATTCGCATAGAGATTTGGTAAAGCTAGGGGCTCCAGCTACTGTAATCTGTTGCAGCACCTTTTGATCTTCCCATCTGGCAAGGGTCCACTTAAACGGTTGGTGTGGGTTTCCTTGGGCTATCCCTGATATTGTAGGCAACACACCTACAATCCATGGGACTAAGAGGAGTGCTGAGAAGAGTGGCATGATTCTCTGTCGACTTAAATCTCGTTTATGGTCTGATTAAGGTTGTTCACTCAGCTGAGGAGTTTCCAAAGGAAGGTTACTAGACCCCACTATGGTACGTCTCTGCCTTTCCCTTCGCCTACTCTGTTGCTTAGAGCAGCGGGGAGATTTATCTTCTCGGCAGCAGCCGTAGTCTTCAGGGGTCCCTTCCGTAATTAATTCTATTTAAATTCTCATGGCCCCCTCAGGGCACAGCTTTATCACTTTATTCAGAGAATCTTACCACTCCTCAAAATTTGTGATTAACTCCTTAAGCCCAAACCCATGTTCTCTTTCCTTTTCTTTTGCCAAGACAGTTTTTACAAATTCTTTTAGTTTTCTCCCATCTCTCGGGGCAAACAGACCAAATAACTGGTATTGAGTTTCCTTGGCTACATTCAATGTTAATTATGAATTGTTTTCTGTGAATAACTTGGAGAATATAAATTTTCTATTCCGCTGTAATAAAAAATCCGGATTAGATTTAGTTCTTCAGTTAAACAGTCCTCGCACCAGCGCCCTGCCTGGTAGAGACTTCTCCATCTCAATTTTTCACAATCTGAGTAAATACAACACACCCACGGATCACAGTAATTGCACTAAGGACACTTTACTTCTCTTCTGTTTATCTCTCGAATATTCAGCATATTTTCTATATTCACTATTGTGTGGTTGCATATGTTTAGCAATTTCCTTCAGCACACTTTGTATGTTTCCATATATAATAGATAAAAAGAGAAATAATTATTGCAAATATAAACAGCAATACACACTTTATACCAAAAGGTAATGCAACAAAAGAATTAAATAAAGTCTCTATCATTACGTTATTTTTTCAGGGTTATCTTGGTGTCACCTGGAGTACTGATTACTTTCCAGTGGGGTCTCGTCACTGGGCCTTTAATGCGACTGGCATGAGTCCATCCACGCTCAGCAGTTCGGACAGCTGTCTCTGTTGTAAGCAAAACAAGATAAGGTCCCTCCCAATTGGGTTTTAGGGTTTCTTCCTTCCACACTTTGATCAATATCCAATCTCCCGGTTTAACATTGTGAATTTTTAAGTCCAACGGGGGTCGTTGCACAATCAGTCCATGTTCCCAAAGCTTGTTACGATGTTCTGCTAATTGTGAAACATATTCGTTAATCACACGGTCTCGAATTAAAACATTTGTTTGTGGACTTTCAATTCTATAAGACATTCCATACACCATTTCAAACGCTGATATTCCTACATCTGCTCGGGGTCTGGTTCTGAGAATTAATAGTGCCATGGGTAGGCACTTAATCCATGACAATTTGGTTTCTATCATTAATTTAGTCAAAATAGTTTTAATTTCTCCATTCATCCTTTCAACTTTTCCCGAACTTTGCGGATGCCATGGTGTATGGTATTCCCACTTAATAACCAAGCTTTTCGTCAGATCTCTAACAATTTTTGACAGAAAATGTGTTCCTCTGTCCGAGTCGATTACTTCAGGTACTCCATATCGAGGTATAATGTGTTCAAGTAGAACTTTAGTGACTTGGTTAGCGGTTGCCCTGGAGGTAGGAAAAGCCTCAACGTAATGTGTTAAATGATCCACCATTACTAATAAGTATCTGTAACGCCCTACCTTAGGTAGTTCAGTAAAATCTACTTGTATGTGTGAGAAAGGTCTGTACGCTGGGGACCGTCCTCCAAGAGATCTTTGTCTCATGTTGTTTCGATTAACCTTTTGACAGGTCTCGCAGGCTGTCGTGACTGTCTTTGCTATATTATATACGCCTATACAGGCAAACTGTTGATTGAAATGATCAACTAACGCTTGAGTTCCCCAGTGTGTTTTACTGTGTATTTTTTTAAATATTTCAAGTGCTATGCCCTTCGGCAAGACTTCTCTCCCATCTGGCAATATGTATTTCCCATCTCGTTTCTTAGCTCCCATTTGTTCTAGTTTTTCCTCTTCTGTAGACTCAAAACTCAAATTCTTACTAACAGGTACTTGTTGCATAGTCAAAATCATACTATAATTGCCTGCCACTCGTTTTGCTTCTGTATCCGCTGCATTATTTCCCCTAACTTGATAACTTGTACCTCGCTGGTGTCCCTTTATATGTACTACTGCTATTTTATTTGGCATTTTCAATGCCCCCAGAACTCGCCGAATTAATTCCGGGTGTATCAGTTCTTTTCCCTGTGAGTTAACAAATCCTCTTTCCTCCCATATTTTTCCAAAAGTGTGTACTACTCCGAACGCATAACGTGAGTCTGTATATATCGTTCCATCTTTTCCCTTCAGTGACACTAATGCTTTCCACAATGCATACAGCTCACAGGCTTGAGCCGACCAGCTGGCACTCAGGGGGCCTGATTCTATTGTCTTAAATTCTCCTTCTTCCAATTTAATGATGGCATATCCGGACAATCGTTTACCTTCCACTATTCGTGATGACCCATCTATAAATAATACTTCTCCACATTGTAGTTCTTCTTCTTCTAAATCTGGCCTAATGCGTGTTTGTTGTTCAATTGTTTGAAAACAATTGTGCAATAGTTCATTACCTTCTCCTGGGTACAAAAACTCAGCGGGGTTAACCGCTCCAATAGTTTTCAAAGATAGCTTAGGGGATTCTATAAGTATTCCCTCATACTTTAATAACCGGCTATCTGTAAGCCATTTTTCTGCTTTTTGTTGTAACACTCCCCTGATGTTATGGGGCGCATATAAGATAACTTCTCCATTAAAGGTAATGCGATTCGTTTCCTCAAGTAACAAGGCAGCAGCTACAATGATTTGTAAACAACTCGGCCAACCCCTGCTCACAGGGTCTAACAGCTTTGATAGGTATGCCACTGGTTTCTTTTGTCCGGCCCATTCCTGAGTTAATACTCCGAATGCTGTTCCTTCATGTATGTTAACAAATAAATGGAATGGCCGCTTTAAATCTGGTAGGCTTAAAACCGGTGCTTGACTTAGCTCTCCTTTTAGACTGGCAAACTGCTCTTGATCCTGAGGGGTCCACTTGGGTATCTTGTCTTTAGACAGTTGTTCATATAAGAATTTAACTTTAAAGCTGTAGTTCTCTATCCATTGCCTACAATATCCAAATAGCCCTAATGCCTGCCAAATTTGCCTCTTAGTGACAGGCATAGGTAATTCCAGAATTCCTTTAATATGTTCTGGGTCTAATATCTTCTGGCCGTTAAACAGATAATGTCCCAGATATTTCACTTTTTCCTCCACAAATTGTAACTTTTCTTGTGATACCCGTAGTCCCTTTTGTGCAAGAAAGTTTAGGAGTCGAATGGTTTCTTTTCTTACATTCTCCTTATTGTTCCCCGCTATGAGCAGATCATCTACATACTGTAACAGCACATTCCCCGTCTGTACCTGATATTCTATTAAGAGTTCTTCCAGGGCCTGTCCAAACAGATTAGGGGATTCAGTGAACCCTTGGGGAAGCACGGTCCATCTCAATTGCTGTCTACGGCCTGTCTCTATGTCTTCCCATTCAAAGGCAAAATAATCACGGCATTCTTCTGCCAGTGGACAGGCCCAAAAGGCATCCTTCAAATCAACCACACTATACCATGAGTTATGGGGTCCTAGCTTGCTTAACAATGTGTATGGATTTGCTACTACAGGGAATCGGGTGATAGTTCTCTTGTTTATTTCTCTCAAATCATGTACAAGCCGATATTTCCCATTTGGTTTCTTTACAGGCAAAATGGGGGTGTTAAAGGGTGACATACAAGGCTCTAAGATTCCTTGTGTTAACAATCGATCAATTTCTGGCTTTAATCCTCTCCGTCCTTCTAGGGATATGGGATATTGCCTTACCCTCACAGGTATGTGGGGTTCGGAAATTTGGATTTTAATCGGTGGAATTTCTAGTCTACTAATTGTGTTCGGAGAGTACCAGACATCGGGGTTAATTTGTTTTTGATCATCCACGGTCAAAGGATAAGCAGACACTGTTATTTCTTGATTTTTCACTATAATTTCTAATTGCAATTCAACAATTAAATCTCGTCCTAACAGATTAAATTCTGCTTCAGGGACGAGCAAGAGTTCACCCATTCCAAATTTATTTTCAGTTTCGAATTCCACATTTTTGATTTTACTTACTTTAAAGGGTTCTCCTTTTGCCCCAATTACTTGTACTTTTTCAGGGGAAATTTTACATCCTTCAGGTAGTTGCTTAATGGTTGATTTCTCAGCCCCAGTGTCTACTAAAAAGGTGAACTCTTGTTTATGGGGACCTATTTTTAGTTTTATCAAGGGCTCATGATGACTCCTGTTCCCCAAGATATAGAGCCCCTGACTTTCCTATTCCGTTTTCAATATTTCCTCATCCCTGATCCTTTCTCTGCAGTTCTTCTTTATATGTCCCTTCTTTCCACAGTAAAAACAATATCTCTGTTCCTTTTCTACTACTACGTTTCCTTGTTCCGTCCTAACAAATCTGTGCTTACCAGTTCGCCCTTTGCGATCCTCTCTGACCGCTGCTACCATCATTTTTACTTGTCGCTTGCTGCTCTCTTCTTCCCGCCTTACGTAGACTTTCTGAGCTTCCCTCAATAATTCATCCAACCCTCTATTCTGCCAGTCTTCTAACTTTTCAATTTTCTTTCTGATATCTTCCCATGATTTTGCCACAAACTGAGTTTTGAGGAGCGCTTGCCCTAAAGGGTCGTCTGGATTTACCCCAGAGTACAGTTGAAGGGCTTTCCTCAGTCGTTCCAACCACTCAGTAGGGCTTTCGTCTTTCCTTTGCATTTCATTAAATGCTTTATTGATATTTTGGCCACGGGGTACTGCTTCTCTAATTCCCTGAATTACTATAGTTCTCAGGTCCTGCATATGAGTTCTATGCACCGGATCCTGGTTATCCCAATTAGGTCTTTGGAGTGGCCATTTAATATCTGCTTGAGGTCCCTGGGCATGTTGAGCATCCCACAGCCTCATTCCTGCTCGTCTAATCATATCTCTTTCCTCGGTAGTAAATAATTGACCAAGGATAGATTGCATCTCATCCCAAGTATAAAGGTTTGGTCCCAAAAATTGATCTAATCTTTCTGCCACTCCGAGTGGGTCTTCAATTAAGTTTCCCATCTCTGTTCTTTTAAAGTCCCGTAGGTCAGCCGAGTTTAAGGGTACGGAAATATATCCGATCACAGGTTGAGGTCCCCCCATAGGCATTTCCCTTAGGGGGTACATCTGAGCTGCCCCTTTTTGACTTCTAGTTATGCGTCTAGGAGGAGGGGGAGACCCCTGTTCCGACTCTGGTGGGGGAGTGGGCGCTCTGGGGACCTCTGGAGGGGCTGCGGGAACAGGAGGAGGAATGTAAGGAGGCGGGATCAGAAGGGTTTCGTCTAACTCTTCCTTCTTTTTCTTTTGTTTAGTTTTTATTTCATTCAGCGGATAAAGTCTAGCTCCTGGTCTTTCTAGCCACACTTCCGCATACTGACTCTCCTCCGGGTTAAGGGGTTTTTTATTATTAACCCAGAGGTTTAATTGCTGTCTTACCCAATCTTCTTCTGACCCATAGACTGGCCAAAAGACATTTTTAGAAATCTTCTTCCCTCCCCATATCTTAGTACAATATTCTATCATTTTCTGCTTATCTTTCCCTAAGGTTCCAGGGAAATATCTCCAATTGTCTAAGATATATGCCAGAGGGGTATTCTTAGGTACAGTGGGTACCCTTCCCATGGGAGTCGAAGGCTTGCTGCCCTTCGCCCCCATCTTCTGGAATATCCACAAACACACACTCACTCACTCCTCTTGTTCCTGGCCCAGTCCCTCGCGGGAGATGGGAAACGCAGTACTTAAGAGTCCACACTCGCTTGGTTCAGTATATCGAACCTCTCACTCGTTATATTCCAGGAAACCCAATCCCGCCCGAACGGCAAACCCGCGAGCAAATTCGCAATATACTTACGCGTCCTGCGTCTTCGTCCGGACTCCCGTGCACAGAATTTTTATGGGATTTTACCGGTTTCTTCTTTGCTCATTATTCTAGAATTTAGGTTCGTCGGTAAGGTTGGGGTAAGCTGTTGGTCGCGGGGCCGCGAAATGTCGCGGGGCGCCTCCCCGGAGGACCAAAGCCCACCGTTCCTGATCCGAGTCACGGCACCAGAAATTGTTATAAATTGAGACCACAACGGATCATAATCCAATTAAAATTTTATTAATTATAGCAAGTAGAATATGAGCAAAACAGCGCTGGACGACAGGGGAGTCTGCGCTCCGCCAACTGCCGCCCTGAGCAGTTCAAACAGCCCCCTTTTATACATCTTTTATGCTTGCAGAAGCATTACACAGCATTTTTTTATGTTTGCAGAAGTGGTATCTGGTCCGGCCCAGACACGGACAGGATCGACAGACCGAGAGCTTCCCCTCGACTCTGTGGGCGGTGGTGCTCGGTCGCTCCCAGTCGGTGTAAGCGATTGCGGTTATCTCATCTTGTGCAGGCTATGTCTGGTGGTTGTTTGCAGAAGCAATTTCATATCTTTTATTGCCTAACTTTTACATCGAGCTTAACATAAGTCTTAATAAACAATATCCCTAGTTCTGAGTTTCTTACAATTATGTTTGAGAAATTTATAAATCAATAGTGGGATTTTGTATATTAGAAAATTTTGTAACTTTGCAGTTTTGTATCACGGCTGCTCTGTAACCACTATTGCAATGGTAGTCTTAATAGCATAACCATATACGGTGAAAGGTGTACGGGTGGATTTATGGGTGGATTTAGAAAAGTATGTACTGGAGACTATACCCAAGTAGAACCTATGCATGAGGTAGCCAGAAGAGCATACCAGAAGCTGATAAGAAAATGCTAGCATCCACACAAGGGTTGGGATATGTCCCAGTAAGGGAAAGGTGAAGAGGACAATCTGAGGAAGACTTCTTACTTCATCTGAGGAAGACTCCTTACTTCATCGGAACTACCACCAGACGACCACCAGAGGGGGCTGCGCAAGCGCAGAAGAAGCTGATGTAACATTTCTGATGTGGCAATCCTCAATGCATATGCATTAGCTACTGTTGTAACCCGTGCTAAATGTGTATAAATTGCGAACGTGATGTGACGAGGCTGGAACCAGATTTGGGTGTGTACGCTGCAATAAAGTACCTCATATAACCATTCCTGTGGTTATGTGTTTGTTCTTACGCTAACAGGGGGACAATCACTGCTGGCTACACTGTTGCTGAAACAGGTCAGGATGATGTTGGCTTTCTTGGCTGCCTGGGCACACTGCTGGCTCATGTTCATCTGGCCTTCAATCAGCACCCCCAGGTCCTTTTCCATGAGCAGCTTTCCAGCCACTGTTCCCCAAGCCTGTAGCATTGCATGTGGCTGTTGTGGGCCAAATGTAGGACCCAGATCTTTGCCTTTTTGAACCCATCAATCCAGCCTGTCCGGATTCCTCTGCAGTTGATCTTCACGGCCTCAGGGCAGATAACACAAGAAAGCATACCCCACCTTGGTGGAGCAGGATCCCTGCTCTGCCCCCCTGCCATTTCCCCAAGTGATCACAAGCTGTCATTTTCTTTATCTTTTGAGCTGTTCTGAGAAAAACATGGAAACGGTCTCTTGACCATCACAGATACTTAGATGCCAACAGAGGTTATGATGACAACTAAGTTGTAAATTAAAATAAAAAAAACCAAAACAAACTCCATATGAACATTTATCTTTTCTTAAGTAAACTTGGAAAAGTAGGATGAGATTTTTGCCACAGATGCTCACATGTGTTTTTAAAAGTCCTTTCAGCAAACCGTGTGTCCTGGGTTTAGCAGTAGCAGTCATTTTTCTCTTTCTTGGTAGCTGGTGCAGTGCTGTGTTTTGACTTTCGGGCTGGGAACAGAGCTGATAAAAATGATGTTTTGGTCTGCCCAAGGACTTTGTGAGCCTCCTGCTCTGCCAGGGAGGAGGGAAGCCGGGAGGAAGCAGAGACAGGACACCTGACCCAAACTGACCAAAGAGGTATTCCATACCACAGCACGTCATGCCCAGGAGGGAACTGGGAGAATGGCCCGGAAGGGCTAAGGGGACTGCAGGGTTGGAGGAGGTATCGGTCGGTGCCTGATTGGGCTGGGGGAGCGAGTTATCGGTCGGCTGGTGATGAGGTGGTGTATTCTCTTCCCTTGTTATTTCCTTTATCATTACTATTATTGGTGGTAGCAGCAGTGATTTGTGTTATACCTTAGTTACTAAACTGTTCTTATCTCAACCCGTGGGAGTTGCATTTCTTTTTGATTCTCCTCTCCGTTCCCCCAGGAGTAGGGGGAGGGCAAGAAGGGGGGGGGAGTGGGTAACAAGCTGTCTGGCTGGGTTTAAACCCAGCAAATGTTAACTCATGTGGAGCTTAGACAACAGTTGAGATTTAGCACTTTCATCCAAATTTAGTATTCTGAATACTATATGTAATTTAAGATTTAGTCAGGTATAGATCAGACTACAGACTGTGAGAAAAATGAAGATATAGCTCATTCCATATTCATGGGCTATCTATATTAATATATGAAATCATTGAATAAATAAAGTGAAACAAAAAATGTATGGGAAATGCTGAGGTATAAGAAATAAAACCAGAAACATTTTAACTCCCACCAAATACCAACCACCAATATTTAAAGGCAAGGCTTAAAACTCATTTTAATATGAAAAATGTATAATGAATTTTAAATTAAATTCACTGCACAAACTCAGATATGGGATGATATATGAGACCAAAAGTCAAGAATGTAATTTGGCAAGCACTTGATACGTCTTTGACTTTCATTTATTCTAAGAGTAGAATACAAGATATTTATGCGAGTACATTATAGAATCATAGAATCATAGAATAGTTAGGGTTGGAAAGGACCTTAAGATCATCAAGTTCCAACCCCCCTGCCATGGGCAGGGACACCTCTCGCTAAACCATATCACCCAAGGCCTTGTCCAACGTGATCTTGAACACTGCCAGGGATGAAGCATTCACAAACTCCTTGGCAACCCATTCCAGTGCCTCACCACCCCAACAGTAAAGAATTTCTTCCTTATATCCAATCTAAACTTCCCCTGTTTAAATTTTAACTCGTTACCCCTTGTCCCATCACTACAGTCCCTAATGAAGAGTCCATCCCCAGCATCCCTATAGGCCCCCGTCAGACACTGGAAGGCTGCTATGAGGTCTCCACACAGCCTTCTCTTCTCCAGGCTGAACAGTCCCAACTTTCTCAGACTATCTATCTTCATACGGGAGGTGCTCCAGTCCCCTGATCATTCTCGTGGCCCTCCTCTGGACTTGTTCCAACAGTTCCATGTCCTTTTTATGTTGAGAACACCAGAACTGTACACAATACTCCAAGTGAGGTCTCACAAGAGCAGAGGGGCAGAATCACCTCCTTTGACCTGCTGGTCACACTCCTTTTGATGCAGCCCAGGATATGGTTGGCTTTTTCGGCTGCCAGCGCACATTTCTAGCTCATGTTAAGTTTCTCATTGACTAACATCCCAAGTCCTTCTCGCAGGGCTGCTCTGAATCTCTTCTCTGCACAACCTGTAACTGTGCCTGGGATTGCTCCGACCCAGGTGTAGGACCTTGCACTTGTCATGGTTAAACTTCATGAGGTTGGCATCAGCCCACCTTACAAGTGTGTCAAGGTCCCTCTGGATGGCATTCCTTCCCTCCAGCGTATCAACGAAACCACACAGCTTGGTGTCATCAACAAACTTGCTGAGGGCGCACTCAATCCCACTGTCCATGTCAGCGACAAAGATGTTAAACAAGACCGGTCCCAACACCCATCCCTGAGGGACACCACTCGTTACTGGTCTCCAGCTGGACATTGAGCCATTGACCACAACTCTTTGTGTGCAGCCAACCAGTCAGTTCTTTATCCACTGAGTGGTCCATCCATCAAATTGATGTCTCTCCATTTTAGAGACAAGGATGTTATGTGGGACAGTGTTGAATGCCTGACACAGGTCCAGGTAGATGACATCAACATTCAGATGATTAATTAAGGAAATATTAAAGAATAATATAGGAAAATATTTAATTCCTTACTATTGCATGTTTTGGTACGATTTCATGAAGATGTACAGAATAATTAGCCTTGTACTAAAAATCCAGCATGTCAAATATGCAATCAATCTCAACCGAAGAATTAGACAGAAGGACAAAACTCAAAATTTTCATATAACAGGTTTAAACTATGATTAATACAGATTTGATCCAGAAAGCTTCAGATGCAGTGGATCTAATATTTAAAAACTAGAAAGAAAATGGCTACTGATTCAGAGAAAGCTGCAGGAACTCGCCAACAAAGTTTAAGTTGACAAGAAGGTATTCTTTATTGCGGCTCCAGGAGACACGGGGGTGTCATGGTTTAAACCCAGCCAGACAGCTTAGGCACTCACTCCCCTCCCTTCTTGCCATCCCCCTACTCCCGGAGGGATGGAGAGGAGAATCGGAAAGAATGCAACTCCCACGGGTTGAGATAAGAACAGTTTAGTAACTAAGGTATAACACAAATCACTACTGCTGCCACCAATAATAGTAATGATAAAGGAAATAACAAGGGAAGAGAATACAACACCCCATCACCCGCCGACCGATAACTCGCACCCCCCAGCCCGACCAAGCACCGACCGATACCTCCTCCAACCCCACAGTCCTAGCCCCATCCGGGTCACTCTGAGTTAGATCCTGGGAATGATGTGCTGTGTTTTGGAATACTTCTTTGGTCAGTTTGGGTCAGGTGTCCTGTCTCTGCTTCCTCCCGGCTTCCCCTCCTCCCTGGCAGAGCATGAGGTTCACAAAGTCCTTAGCCAAACCAAAACATCATTGTTATCACCTCTGTTCCTGGGCTGAAAGTCAAAACACAGCACTGCACCAGCTACCAAGAAGGAGAAAAATGACTGCTACTTCTGAACCCAGGACAGGGGGATAGCTCCTCCAAGTGTGTCTCTGACAGGCATCAACCAGGCTGCGATTACATTGTCCTTAAACATGCATATTCATTAGATTACATACATTACATCATACTTCTTAGACAATGCCTCCTGTATGCATATAAAGATGTGGTAGTGGGCTTTCAGACCCCCAGTGGTTATTTCTTCTTCACTTTGTTTTAGGATCATTGTCATATCAGTAACCACCAGGTGGTTCTGGAAAAGCTTATCTTAGTAATTTTCGTTCTCTCTATAGTTGCTAACAAAGCCCAAGGTTCTTGAGGTTACTTATTTACAACCCTATTCTCCAATCAACCCCATTCTTCAATCCACCCTATTCTTCAATCAACCCCACTCTTCACCACCTAATATTAATAATAAAAAACCCAATTCTAATGTATGTTCTTCTCAACAGAGAAGTATTTGTACAATCAGATCCCAAACACACTGAGAATTCCTCAATACACAGTTCAAATAATCAGTCCTTGTTGCAGTTTTAAATATCATTCAGCTGCATGTTCACAATATGAAACATTTTAAGTAACAAAATTAAAAGAATGTAAGCATTATACAAACCTACATAGCAACATCCAGTCATGATCATTTGTAGTAACACAATTAACTCTATTATAAAGTATCTGTGCTTGCTTATTTATATCTATCATCCTTTCCAGGAAAGGAAGGTAAGACGACTTTTTTAATTGCTTCAGGATTTCCGTGTGTCTACCTACACAAATAAGACAATGGGATTTGACTGTATTGAAGAAATTGCCGTTATAATTTGCATCATAGGATGTATAACCTCTAAGTATTTGATTTTTCAATAGTTCTGAGCATCTCAGTGTCCAGTGTACTTTAATACAACTGACAAGTTCTAAACAGCTCTGAAAATTAAAACAAAAGTGCTTGTTGACTCATTCTTTTCTGAAGAACTGTAATATTAAAATCATCACTGACTTTGATGGGAGCAGCATTCTGGACAAAAAACCTTCAATAAAGTTGTAGGTAATAAACAGTTCATATTTTGAAGCAATACCTAGGTATTAATTTTGAATGATACATAAGTATAAATTTGACCTGTATTAGTGAAATTAACTGATAACTTTATCTCTTTCAAGATAATGACTGTTCCTACCTGAAAGAATCAATATCTTGGTGACACTAGTGAAAAGGCAGGATAAGAACTCAGAGGCCATTCTTTTGTTATAATAATTGGAAGGTAAAAAAGACTATTAAGAATCAAGCTTTTAAAAGAGCAGCTTCTTCATTTCAAGCTTTTCACCCATGTTGTAACTGAAAATAGCCTGACTAGTAGCTTTTTCCCCTTTAACAGTAAAAGCATCCATCTCTAAGAAGGTGCTTCAGAAACAGTAGGCATTATTAAACAAAGGTTTATAGGAAACTATTTTTAATGGTTTATCTCCATTAAGCAGTATTCCTTTCAAAAAAGTTATCCAGCTAATGAATTTATGTTAAAAGGGTGCACCTGGGACCTTGACACATCTGTGAGGTGGGCAGATGCCAACCTTATGAAGTTTAACCATGACAAGTGCAAGGTCCTACACCTGGGTCGGAGCAATCCCAGACACAGCTACAGGTTAGGCAGAGAAGAAATTCAGAGCAGCCCTGTGGAGAAGGACTTAGGGGTGTTGGTCAATGAGAAACTTAACGAGCTATCAATGTGCGCTCGCAGCCCAGAAAGCCAACTGTATTCAGGGATGCATCAAAAGCAGCGTGACCAGCAGGTCGAAGGAGGTGATCCTGCCCCTCTGCTCTCGTGAGACCTCACCTGGAGTATTGTGTACAATTCTGGTGTCCTCAACATAAAAAGGACATGGAACTGTTGGAAGAAGTCCAGAGGAGGGCCATGAGGATGATCAGGGGGCTGGAGCACCTCCTGTATGAAGACAGGCTGAGAAAGTTGGGGCTGTTCAGCCTGGAGAAGAGAAGGGTGCGTGGAGACCGCATAGCAGCCTTCCAATATCTGGAGGGGGCCTATAGGGATGCTGGGTAGGGACTCTTCACTAGGGACTGTAGTGGTAGGACAAGGGATAACAGGTTCAAACAGAAATGGGAAGTTTAGATTGGATATAAGGAGGAAGTTCTTTACTGTGAGGGTGGTGAGGCACTGGAATGGGTTGCCCAGGGAAGTTGTGAATGCTCCATCCCTGGTGGTGTTCAAGGATAGGTTAGACGAGGCCTTGGGTGATATGGTTTAGTGTGAGGTGTCCCTGCCCATGGCAGGGGGCTTGGAACTAGATCATCTTAAGGTCCTTTCCAACCCTAACTATTCTATGATTCTATGATTCAATAACTCTTCTTCAAATGTCCCAAATGAATGCTGGCTACATGACATTTATTCTGTTGAAGGATAAAGTCATGCTATAGACCTTCTCTAAAATAATAAGCAAGTAAATCCTAAATAATAAATAAATAAGAATAAAAAAACCAGCTTCTATCCTGTTCCAGTGAAAGTGAAATAAGAAGTGAATGCCTACTGTTCTAAATTTCACAAAAAGCTCAAAATAATAACTGTTAATCACAAGGAAAAAATTAGATGAAAAGGAACAATTTAAATGAATTATGAACTGAACATACAATACTAAATTACTATTTTTTCATAAGCTATTTATCTTTACCTTACCCTTTTCTCTATAAAATTAAATTCCTTTATTTTCCCTAAAATGCACTTAGCTAACTTGTGAACTTAGAACATCTTAATTTTGAAATAAGGAGACCAGATGACCAACATGATGACAGGATCTTGCACATACTTAAATATCAACAGGACTCATATTTTAATGCAGTTTCATTTCACCGCATTATTGCTTTTTCTTTAAAAAAACCTGTATCAACACCAACTTGACATTTTATTTCCACTATTTGTTAACTACTAGATTATTTTAGAATCTTTTGACATCCAAGTAAAGTGAACAAACCCATTTTTTAGAAGGATTTTCTCTAACTTTTGCCCGCAATGTACAAACTACCATGCCACTTAAAAGTATGTGTAGTTACTACAGAGGCTTACTTTAGGAAACTAGCCCAACATAAGCGTTGTTTCTCTCCACAGACAGACCTGATGAAGGTATTGCATGTATAAAAGTCTGTCAGTGCCATCCCAGATATATTAACTGATCTAATGAATAGAATAATCTCTCCCTATCCCCCCTCCAAATAAAGGACACAAACCTATACCACTTTTTAGATCTGTTTGGTAGAACCACTAGAAGCCTAGATATTGTCATATATACTAAACACTATGGGATGTAACTCACAGTTCAAAGATCATCCGAGTTCTGTGACATGATCTCTGAAAAGAACTGTCGGTTGATACAGTAGGTTCAGCTTTTGCAGTTCCTTAACTTTATTACCAATCAGCCTTAGAGAGAAAAAATGTATCACATATGACCAAAATAAGATTCACCTACAAAAATTTTCAAGAAAGACTAAAACCAGCTTTCTGATTAGAAAAAAGTCCATCTGTGTTTAAACCAGGCTGAAATGCCCCAGAAAATCTCTAGTATTCTGAGAAAGTCAAATGCAAAATGTTAGAGAGAGTGAATCTTTCTCAGCTGCTCCTCTTTCTCTATGGATGAACATGAGCAGCAGAGGTTTCTCCTATCTGTTGAATGGTTCAGTCATCTGAAACTTTGCAACACTCCTCCCCCCCAACAACAAAATCAAAACCCAACACAAAACCAACCAACCAACAAACAAACAAAAAATAAAGAAAGAAATTATTGGTATGATAGGCTGTGAATAGGGTCAAGTGCAAATGGAATATTTTATCAGACTTGTCTTCCTTGAGCTATGTTATGCTCTTTACAAGATCCCTCAGAACAAATTTCAGAGGCCCTTTTTTATTTGTTCAGAATTGGGAATTCAGACATATGGTTCCTTCCTACTGAACACCTGCCCAACGTAAGTAATACTTATACTCTTATATAGTGTCATTTTTGCATGTTGCTATTAGAAACTCCTGGTATTTGTAAATGAGTGGAAAATAACTCAGAATTTGAAATTCTTGAAATACAAACTTCAGTCTACAAAGATGATGCAATACCTTCAAATCAGCATTGTCTTGTTTTGATTTTCACTTCTTCCAGAAATCCTGCCTTAGACTTTGGCTGAGTTTTTTAACTCTTCTGTGCCTTAGTTTCCACATCTGCAGAATATAAATGCTTGATTCTTTGTGAAGTTTTTGGAAGAGAGCAATGATAATTTTTATAAACTTGCTAATTATTATAAATTGGCTCAAAAGAAATAAGCAAAACACTCAAAACACAAGTACACTAAGTAAAATCAAGTTTCCTGCAAATATTTTTCAAATTATGATGGCTATTATGTATGTTTCAAATATTCTAAGAGACACTGAAAAGCATAATTTTTTTTCCTTCCTACAATGTGACACATCTGCCAATTTATAAAATTAAAGTTAGCGAGGTATAATAGTATACTTAGGAGAAATTGTTTCTCATCATGCTCTTAATTGTTTACAATTTAATCATGCATATATGTCGGGATCCATTGTTGGAGTCGCGGGAGACAAGCCTCATGCTCTCATGGTCAGCAAGTCTCGTTTATTGATTGCAATACATCGATATTTATAGATCATACAATCAAGTACATATCTATGCGAAGTTACACAATACGCAAGCTTATTGGCTCAAACTTTGGTGGTCGTTAGCAGCTGTTGCCACATCAGCAAGTAGCCGTTAACGATGCGCTATTTCAGCAGGATATGTATCCTGTTTCTTTGTTTCTTGAGTAATCGTTAATCACAAGGTCGTTGTGCCCTGAGGCCTAGAGCTCAACTACTTGCACAGTATCATGGCCTTTGCTACTTAGCCATTCTGCTGTTAGGCTCTCAACACTTCCCCCGCTTTCTTTAGTTGCTAACATAGCGACTTTGTGATCAAAAGCATTTGTTATCATTTTTTGCAAGCATTGCATAATACATGGTAAAAGCAAAATTGCTAAAAATATTATGACTACAATCAAAACAATTTTTTCTATTAGAGTAATAAGCCAGGGGGATAACCCAAAAGATGCTAACCAATTTGTGAAGGGATCATTTGTTTCTGCAATAAATGCTGTAATAGGATTATTATTATGTTGTAGGGTCCAATTGCAATTAAAACAACTATTAAATACCCTCAATTGGTATTGAGATATCTACACTTTTTTACAACACTTCCCACAAATAATCTTAAGCCAAGCAGCATGCGTTTCTTGCAAGCAGACAAAACAATACCGCGGCAAAGCAAATCTTTCACATAGATAATGAAGTTCCCATGTTAGACGCGTTTCCGCTTCTTCCTCTGTAGTATATGACAAGCAGACTCCAAAGCGTCTCTCAACTGGTTCCAGCAGTGGTCGCAGCACGGTCTGTAGGCGGTGTTGTCGCCTCTTTTCCGGAGTGTTCATTCAAATGGGCTGCACGGGTCCACCTAGCTGGAATCCACTTGGGACCTGTTGATTCGGATACCCGTAGGGACGGCATGGGTATCTGTATTGTAAAAAGTAACGTCTATTGCTGTTGCCAGGTCATATCCGAGGCTGCCACCTGTTGCAGGGACGAGGGTGTTGCAGGTTGGGCGGCTATTTGTGTCTTGGCGCGGCTCATCCTCGCGCTGGCCGGGGAGTTTCCCTGGTTCTGTCGTCTGCAGCATGCATTGGTATTGTGAGTAGATGATTGGCACGGTCCACACCAGGAGCCTGACATTCGCGACGAATGTGGCCCATTCTCCCACGTCGAAAGCATTTCATTCGGATGGCTGGGGCTGCAGGACGAGTCTGCGCGACTGACGCCTGGAGGGGTGCAAGGGCTGCCAAAACCTGGCTTTGTACTTTAGATTGGGCGTTAAGACCTTCACCAATTTTGTTAAGGGCTTCTACTACAAAAATTTGACTGCCTGAGGGGAGAGTGTTTGCTTTATCTAAAAGGTCTTGAATTACCCAATTGCCGGGAGCGGTAGCAATAAGTGAGCGGGTGACCTGATTACCATTCTGTATAATGCATTGTTTCAGGAGGGCATCTTGCATATGCTCTGCAAGGCCCGCTTTAGAGAGAGCCTGCATTAGTTTATCAACAAATGACCCAAGGTGTTATAAATTGAGACCACAACGGATCATAATCCAATTAAAATTTTATTAATTATAGCAAGTAGAATATGAGCAAAACAGCGCTGGACGACAGGGGAGTCTTCGCTCCGCC
This sequence comes from Neopsephotus bourkii, assembly GCF_033783945.1. Taxonomy (NCBI): domain Eukaryota; kingdom Metazoa; phylum Chordata; class Aves; order Psittaciformes; family Psittacidae; genus Neopsephotus; species Neopsephotus bourkii. The sequence continues at coordinate 81,057 of NW_026900763.1, read as the reverse complement.
AACTGCCGCGCTGAGCAGTTCAAACAGCCCCCTTTTATACATCTTTTTATGCTTGCAGAAGCATTACACAGCATTTTTTTATGTTCTGCAGAAGCGATATCTGGTCCGGCCCAGACACGGACAGGATCGACAGACCGAGAGCTCCCCCTCGACTCTGTGGGCGGTGGTGTTCGGTCGCTCCCAGTCGGTGTAAGCGATTGCGGTTATCTTATCTTACAGACCGAGAGCTTCCCCTCGACTCTGTGGGCGGTGGTGCTCGGTCGCTCCCAGTCGGTGTAAGCGATTGCGGTTATCTCATCTTGTGCAGGCTATGTCTGGTGGTTGTTTGCAGAAGCAATTTCATATCTTTTATTGCCTAACTTTTACATCGAGCTTAACATAAGTCTTAATAAACAATATCCCTAGTTCTGAGTTTCTCACAATCCCCCCTTTTTCTTTTTATCCTATTATTGTTTATTAGACGCTGCTTTCATTCTCGGCACTGTAAGCAAACCTTTTTCCACAATCCCAACATTTACCATAACACTCTCAAGGCAATACCTCACAATTACAATAGGCATAGCTTTCACGTGGCATAACGCATTCACAATAATCTTCATCCTCATTAATAGATACACTCTTATATTTTGCCCCAGACCTCGTAGTTAAAATAAGCAGTTTAGCTATGTCAAACCGTTCTCTAATAAAGTGAAAAATATAGCGCAATATACAAGGCCCAAATATAAGTCCCAGAATCAACATAATAAGCTGTCCTGCTAAAGCAGACAACAAAGTGGTTAGCCAAGGTGAAACATTAAACCAGTTTTCATACCATGACCTGCCCGCCTCACGATCTTTCTTACGTTGATCTAACCTTTTCCGGAGTTGTAATATTTTGAGTGGCATGTGTTTCCTGTAAGTTATATATTTTCCATACCATAGGTTCATGAGGGTTTCCATTTGCTTGGGTTATTATCAATAACAAACTAACGGTATACCAGGAAAAGGGTGTCTGTCAATTTTGCCAATTTAAGTATATTTTTACCAGTCCTGGGGAAGTTCGGCCATTGCTGCCTTTGCGTCCCATTGTTCTGGGTCATTTCTCCACATTTTGTTCCTCCTCTGCCTCACCCGTCGACTCGGTTGCTTCGAGCCACGGGGTGTACCATCTTCTCGGCAGCAAGGGAATTCTTCAGGAGAACAGTTGTTTCAGGCTTTCTGCCTGTTTACATAGGCTTCCCACTTTGCAGCTTTAACTAATGGGGCAAAGCAAGACACGGTTAGTACTTCCCTACTTTATAACCAAAATTTCAGCTACACAGGGGACTGGTTCGTTGGAGTGGTAACAATAATATTGAGGGTTTATTCCTTTGGCAAAAATTTCCCACCACTCATGGGATTCCCGAATAATTTCTTGTTTAGTCTCTAATTGTTTTAATTTCCACTCAGTGAGAGTTCTTTGGATTTTCCAACACTGTGTGCAAACTCCTATTGGAGGATAGCCACATTCACAGTGTGTCCACCATTTATCCTGGCATACCTTACACCTGAAACAAGCAATTGGATAACAATTGCAGTTCAAATTATTACACTTAATTCGTATATCTAGAGTGCATATATTATTTACATCAGTATATCTTCTATATTCACTATTGTGTGGTTGCATAAGTTTAGCAATTTCCTTCAACGCACTTTGTACGCTTCCATATATAATAGAAAAGAGAAATAATTATAGCAAATAAAAACAGCAATACACACTTTATACCAAAAGGTAATGCAGCAAAAAATCAAATAAAGTCTCTATCATTACATTATCTTTTCAGGGTTATCTTGGTGTCACCTGGAGTACTGATTACTTTCCAGTGGGGTCTCGTCACTGGGCCTTTAATGCGACTGACATGAGTCCATCCACGCTCAGCAGTTCGGACAGCTGTCTCTGTTGTAAGCAAAACAAGATAAGGTCCCTCCCAATTGGGTTTTAGGGTTTCTTCCTTCCATACTTTGATCAATATCCAATCCCCCGGTTTAACATTGTGAATTTTTAAGTCCAACGGGGGTCGTTGCACAATCAGTCCATGTTCCCAAAGCTTGTTACGATGTTTTGCTAATTGTGAAACATATTCATTAATTACACGGTCTCGAATTAAAACATTTGTTTCTGGACTTTCAATTCTATAAGACATTCCATACACCATTTCAAACGCTGATATTCCTACATCTGCTCGGGGTCTGGTTCTGAGAATTAATAGTGCCATGGGTAGGCACTTAATCCATGACAATTTGGTTTCTATCATTAATTTAGTCAAAATAGTTTTAATTTCTCCATTCATCCTTTCAACTTTTCCCGAACTTTGCGGATGCCATGGTGTATGGTATTCCCACTTAATACCCAAGCTTTTCGTCAGATCTCTAACAATTTTTGACACAAAATGTGTTCCTCTGTCCGAGTCGATTACTTCAGGTACTCCATATCGAGATATAATGTGTTCAAATAACAGTAAATCAAGAAAGAAAATGAGATATAAACAGATTTCAAGCATAAAATGTATACATAATTATTAGGGCAAAATACAAATGATTTTATTATGATTCATATTTCTGTAACAAAAATATTTGGAATAATACCTTTCTAGTGAAATGTTTTAAAATAATCCCAGATTAAGTATTTTTCAGTAAATATTACTGATCAGGAATGTGTGTGACAATATTCAAGATCTGACTAATTCTCTTTTACTGACACTAAATCACTATATCTCATAGCAGTGATACTACTAAGTGTCAGACTTAGAAATTTACTGCCTTAAAAGGACTGTATCTGGCAGTGGAGTCAGATGGAAAGGCCAACTGCAAACTCCTGCTTTCACAAACCCAATGAAAAAAGCTGCTGTTCATATTTCTTGAGATAAAATCAAATATTAAACACTTGTACATGCAAACACAGGTACTTCAGCATAACAAAATTTCTTACAAAATGCTTACCTTCAAAAACCATTAAAAGCAATCAAAGATTTCCCTCCAATTATTAGAGTAGAAAGACTTGACCATTCCCAGAGTACAAAAAATAAATAATCTTATTATCACAGACTACAGTCTTTCAAGATAAAATACAGAGATTAAAATGTAAATGAAACTTTAATTAAATTTTTTTTTTTTTAATACAAATTATCAACTTTGTATTAAATTATCAAAAAGCAAAAGTAAGGTTATTAATTTTCAAACCATATCTGAATGAGTAAAATTGGAGATGAGGAAGTATCTTTGCCAGTTTGGAATCCAGCATCCATACAACACACAAGCCATACTAAAAGCAATTATTACATTTTACTTTTTTAAGAGTAGATATCAATTGGAATAAAAATGCTAGATTACCCAGATCAAAATTTAATCATAAAAAATGAAATTATCTTCATCAAAACATTTAATTTAGAAAAACTATTTCCTATTCATAGGCCAAATTATTTATATACAATATAGTGTATATATTACATAATTAAGTTCCAGGTTTTGGTTTTTGTTTTTTTTTTTTTTTTTTATAGGCTTCAACAGAATGCTTAAATATTCTGGATTTACCCCAGAGTACAAGGGCTTTCCTCAGTCGTTCCAGCCACTCAGTAGGGCTTTCATCTTTCTTTTGCATTCCATTAAATGCTTTATTGATATTCTGGCCACGGGGTACTGCTTCTCTAATTCCCTGAATTACTATAGTTCTCAGGTCCTGCATATGAGTTCTATGCACCGGATCCTGATTATCCCAATTAGGTCTTTGGAGTGGCCATTTAATATCTGCTTGAGGTCCCTGGTCATGTTGAGCATCCCACAGTCTCATTCCTGCTCATCTAATCATATCTCTTTCCTCGGTAGTAAATAATTGACCAAGGATAGATTGCATCTCATCCCAAGTATAAAGGTTTGGTCCCAAAAATTGATCTAATCTTTCTGCTACTCCAAGTGGGTCCTCTATTAAGTTTCCCATCTTGGTTCTTTTAAAATCTCGTAGGTCAGCCGAGTTTAAGGGTACGGAAATATATCCGATCACAGGTTGAGGTCCCCCCATGGGTATTTCCCTTAGGGGGTACATCTGAGCTGCCCCTTTTTGACTTCTAGTTACGCGTCTAGGAGGAGGGGGAGACCCTTGTTCCGATCCTGGTGGGTGAGTGGGCGCTCTGGGGACCTCTGGAGGGGTTGCAGGAACAGGAGGAGGAATGTAAGGAGAGGGGGTTAGAAGGGTTTCGTCTAACTCTTCCTTCTTTTTCTTTTGTTTAGTTTTTTTTTATTTCATTCAGCGGATAAAGTCTAGTTCCCGGTCTTTCTAGCCACACTTCCGCATATTGACTCTCCTCCGGGTTAAGGAGTTTTTTTTTATTATTAACCCAGAGGTTTAATTGCTGTCTTACCCAATCTTCTTCTGACCCATAAACTGGCCAAAAGACATTTTTAGAAATCTTCTTCCCTCCCCATATCTTAGTACAATATTCTATCATTTTCTGCTAATTGTCTAAGATATATGCCAGAGGGGTATTCTTAGAAATCTTCTTCCCTCCCCATATCTTAGTACAATATTCTCCAATTGTCTAAGATATATGCCAGAGGGGTATTCTTAGGTACAGTGGGTACCCTTCCCATGGGAGTCGAAGGCTTGCTGCCCTTCGCCCCCATCTTCTGGAATATCCACAAACACACACTCACTCACTCCTCTTGTTCCTGGCCCAGTCCCTCGCGGGAGATGGGAAACGCAGTACTTAAGGGTCCACACTCGCTTGGTTCAGTATATCGAACCTCTCATTCGTTATATTCCAGGAAACCCAATCCCGCCCGAACGGCAAACCCGCGAACAAATTCGCAATATACTTACGCGTCCTGCGTCTTCGTCCGGACTCCCGTGCACAGAATTTTATGGGATTTTACCGGTTTCTCCTTTGCTCATTATTCTAGAATTTAGGTTCGTCGGTAAGGTTGGGGTAAGCTATTGGTCGCGGGGCCGCGAAATGTCGCGGGGCGCCTCCCCGGAGGACCAAAGCCCACCATTCCTTATCCGAGTCACGGCACCAGAAATTGTTATAAATTGAGACCACAACGGATCATAATCCAATTAAAATTCTATTAATTATAGCAAGTAGAATATGAGCAAAACAGCGCTGGACGACAGGGGAGTCTGCGCTCCGCCAACTGCCGCGCTGAGCAGTTCAAACAGCCCCCTTTTATACATCTTTTATGCTTGCAGAAGCATTACACAGCATTTTTTTATGTTCTGCAGAAGCGATATCTGGTCCGGCCCAGACACGGACAGGATCGACAGACCGAGAGCTCCCCCTCGACTCTGTGGGCGGTGGTGTTCGGTCGCTCCCAGTCGGTGTAAGCGATTGCGGTTATCTCATCTTACAGACCGAGAGCTTCCCCTCGACTCTGTGGGCGGTGGTGCTCGGTCGCTCCCAGTCGGTGTAAGCGATTGCGGTTATCTCATCTTGTGCAGGCTATGTCTGGTGGTTGTTTGCAGAAGCAATTTCATATCTTTTATTGCCTAACTTTTTACATCGAGCTTAACATAAGTCTTAATAAACAATATCCCTAGTTCTGAGTTTCTCACACAAGGGGTTCCTTCTCGTCCTTGTTTAATATTCATATACATAGGGGGTCCCCCAGGCTCCCGGACTTTTTCCATTGCCCTTCTCGCCACCCGCATGACTTCTCGTAGTTTTTCTCCTCCCATTAATGCCTGTTGTTCTGCTCTAGCTTGGGCACCCGTACCTAATAACTCATCTACCGTGATGCCCTGTAGGGGGTCTCCCTGTATTCTGGGAAAGGCTACCGAGGCGGCTGCCTCCTCCCCCCAACGCGTATCAAAGGTAAGTTTTTGGTGGGGGGTGTAAATCAAACGAGCAATGCCTCTGATATCTGCAGGCAGAAGGACCATAGAGTTGAATAAATAATCAAGCATTTGTTTGACCGGCTCACTAGTCACCCCGAATTGAGCGACTGTAGCACGGAGTTGTGCCAATAATTTCCAATCAATCTGTATAATCTCTGCCCGCTGCCCGCCGCCACGCTGTGGGTGGAAAATTACCGGGAAAGCCATGGGCGACGGGATTTGTTCCCGTGCCGCCTCCGCCAACGTCATGTCCCCTATTTTCAACCCCATGGCGCGCCAGAGCAGCCCAAGCCTCCCTCCTCTCTCTAGCCATAGCCTCCGCGAGATCTGAAGAGGCCCCGGGGAACGGCTCCGTGGCATCCGAGGACGAGGGAGGGGGGGGTTGAGGATTTCTGGGCGGACCCGGTGAGGCGGTAGGGGCAGGAGGGGGAGGGGGGATCTCCACCATAGAAACGACAGGCGGGTTAGGTGCAGAGGGGTCATAGTGCCGATTGTGGTCCTGTGCTAGCCGAGCGCTTTCAGCAGCATGTTTTTCTGCCTGCACCATCAAGAGCTCATTGTGTATTAAGCGCCATAGTTTAGAAAATTTTTTAGCCGTTCTATCATCTTCTAAAGTAAGTTCCCAAAGCTTATCACCGTATTGGCGCCATTCAGAAAGCTGATGAATAGAGTGAGGGTCGGCAAAGATGCCAAGGGAATGGGCATGAGAAAGAAGGGCAGGAAGGTCTTTATCAAAATCTAAGCCTTTAAGCCCCCGACGACGGAGGAAGGCAGTGAAAAGGTCATACGCCGTTTGCCTATCCATAAATATCGGTACCGTTGCAACCTCTAGGCGTCGGCAGCGCGTAGCGGCAGAGGCAGCCGATGCAGCCCTCCAGGCCAAAGCAGGAGACGAGCAGTCCGCCGGTGCAGCACTCCCGTTCTGCAGAAGCCATCAGTCAAGACCCGCACCCAACGCGACTCCGGGAGGGTCCCTGTTCGGGCGCCAGTTGTCGGGATCCGTTGTTGGAGTCGCGGGAGACAAGCCTCATGCTCTCATGGTCAGCAAGTCTCGTTTATTGATTGCAATACATCGATATTTATAGATCATACAATCAAGTACATATCTATGCGAAGTTACACAATACGCAAGCTTATTGGCTCAAACTTTGGTGGTCGTTAGCAGCTGTTGCCACATCAGCAAGTAGCCGTTAACGATGCGCTATTTCAGCAGGATATGCATCCTGTTTCTTTGTTTCTTGAGTAATCGTTATCTGCAAGGTCGTTGTGCCCTGAGGCCTAGAGCTCAACTACTTGCACAGTATCATGGCCTTTGCTACTTAGCCATTCTGCTGTTAGGCTCTCAACACATATATTCCTTCATTAAAAAACTCCTACATTTCTCCTTGACCAACAGTAAGGCATACAGAGGAAGTATTGTGTTATCTGTTTGTGCACAGCTGGCTAACAATTGCTTCCAGTTTTATTGCAAGTGAAGTCATGTGGGCAGGAGCTTAGGGGGAGTGAGTCCCTGCTAAGGAACAGGCAGGATGGTACCGTCTGGACAAGTGAGAAGACACCTTAAAGAAGTGGTGAGGAAGACTGGAGTCTAGAAGGAGGGAGAAACTCAATACAGGGGCTGCGCAAACAACACATAAAAGATGCTGAAGGGCAAATTGACCAAGATACCGGAGAGCTAGAAACCCCTTGACACTAAAATCTGAACGACAAATAAACCCAAACAAAACCAGTGATTCCAATCAAGGATGATTCAGAAGGCAAAAATTCCTTCTCCTGGACAAAGGGAACTGAGGGAGCGAATTGGTCAGGAGAGTCAGGCTGCCTAAGTTTATTTTTGTAATCAGGCTGCCTACAATAACTTTTATTACAACTATTAATGATTATACACAAATGAAATTGATTAAATTAATAAAAGAAACTCTAAAAATTCCCCTAAATAAAAATTTGTTATGCACACGTTATGCCAGTCTCAAAGGGGGAAAATGTATTCTTAAATTGTAGGTTTAAACTAACAATAGTATGTGTGTCTTTAACATAGTAAAATACAGCAAACTCTTCTAACTTGCTAACACATAGAGAGAAAGGAATGTTCAGCTGATGGGAGAAGGAACATCATGGCACTGATAACAACTAAGGAGACAGCAAATAAGACCAAGGATGCCAGCCTTCAAGATAGCAGAGTGGCGCCCAACATGGAACAGAACAGAAGCAAGGACATACCAACTGCTAACTCAGCACTAGGACCTTGCGAGCATGCGCAAGCACTGAGGTCATTCAGTAAACACAGTAAGGAACACTATCGATGATGACCAGATACCCCCACTCAGCAAGAAAGCACATGCTTAATTAGGATGCAAATATTACAATTAGTTCCTGAAAATCTCATTAATATGTAAATAACTTCCTGGAAATGCTGTAAATATACATGAGTATGCTAAATATATAGCTGCTGCTGGCAAGTAACCACCTATGCGAAAATATTCGTGTATGTGCCCAGCACTGCAATAAAGAATGCCTGATTTCTAAAATGCCAAACTGTCTCTCAGAGTTTCTCCAATTTACTTTCACAGTAACAATTTGGTGCCCTAACAGGGACTCTGTTGTGTTTCTTGTGGATTCAGGAAGTCTCTGGGATGGACCTTCATGCCAGTGTCAGGCAATTTCCCTGAAAGGAACCACAGATCCCTGGACCGACTTGGGACCTCGGTAAGACTTTATTTCTCGGTAAGATTTTATTTCTTTAAAAAGGCATTTTTTCTGGTCCCTTACCACATTGGTCTCAGGGGACACCCTGCTCGGTGGTTAAAGGTAGTCCGTTTCTGGTTCTGGTTGTCTGGACTCTGGTATCTGGGTGGAGGTCAGGATCATGGGTACCACTGCCTCCAAAGGGGCAGTCCTGAAAAGGTCCCCACTAGGTTGCTTTTTGCAACACTCTGGAATCTGGGTGGACGTCTAGACCACTGCCTCCATAGCGGAGTTTTGAAGAAATCCCTGCTGGAACACTGCAACACTGGAAACAAATTGGTGAACCCCCGGCTGGCTTGGTCACTTGGGAGACTTTGAAACGAAGTGGTGGACCCACCAAATGGTTCAGTTACTCAGGAGGCTTTGGTAAAATACTGTAATCAATGGTGGCCATTGTACAAACTGAATTTTGGGGAAAAGTGTCCTGTTACCCTCACAATTAATTATAATACTTTGTTACAATCAATGTTATTTTTGAGACGAAAAGCAAAGTGGGATGAAGGATTATGCAGAAATGTTTTTCACTTTGAGAAATCATCCAGAATGGCAAAAGGATTGTAGTTTTAATCTTGCACTCCAGGACGTGTTAGTATTGTCCTTGGAGAAAGATAGCAAAAATTTGCTTAAATGCTGTTACTCTTTGTGTAGCATAGTACAGTTATGCACTAAACATTTGAGAAAAGTGGAGGAGAACTTGGATTTGATGGTAGCTCCCCCAGAGAAGGCATATCACAGAATCACAGAATCCCAAGGGTTGGAAGGGACCTCAAGAGATCATCTGGTCCAACCCCCCTGCAAGAGCAGGGTAACCTAGAGTACATCACACAGGAACTTGTCCAGGCAGGCCTTGAATATCTCCAATGTGGGAGACTCCACAACCCCCCTGGGCAACCTGTTCCAGTGCTCTGTCACTCTCACAGTAAAGAAGTTCTTCCTGATGTTAACGTGGAACCTTCTATGCTCCAGTTTACACCCATTGCCCCTTGTCCTATCACTGGATATCACTGAAAAAAGCCTAGCTCCACCCTCCTGACTCCCACCCGTTACATATTTGTAAACACTGATGAGGTCACCCCTCAGGCTCCTCTTCTCCAAGCTGAAGAGACCCAGCTCCTTCAGCCTCTCCTCATAAGGGAGGTGTTCCACTCCCTTCATCATCTCTGTGGCTCTGTGCTGGACTCTTTCAAGCAGTTCCCTGTCCTTCTTGAACTGAGGGGCCCACAACTGGACACAATATTCCAGATGTGGCCTAACCAAGGCAGAATAGCTCATGTTCATCCTCCTATCCACCAGGACCCCCAGGTCCCTTTCCCCTTCGCTACTTTCCAGCAGGTCAGTCCCCAGCCTGTACTGGTACATGGGGTTGTTCTTCCCCAGATGCAAGACTCTACACTTGCCCTTGTTGAATTTCATCAAATTTCTCCCTGCCCAACTCTCCAGCCTGTCCAGGTCTCGCTGAATGGCAGCACAGCCTTCTGGTGTATCAGCCACTCCTCCCAGTTTAGTGTCATCAGCGAACCCTGAGGGACTCCACTAGTCACAGACCTCCAGCTAGACTCTGCACCATTGACCACAACTCTCTGCCTTCTTCCTTCCAACCAGTTCTTGATCCACTTCACTACCTGATCGTCAAACCCACACTTCCTTAGCTTATCTATGAGAATGCTGTGGGAGACAGTATCAAATGCCTTACTGAAATCAAGAAATACCACATCTACTGCTCTACCATCATCCCTCCACCTAGTCACTTCCTCATAGAAGGCTATAAGGTTGGTCAAACATGACTTCCCCCTCATAAAACCATGTTGGCTCTTCTTAATAACGCCCTCATCCTTGATATGCCTAGAAATGGAGTCAAGAAGAAGTTGTTCCATCACCTTTCCAGGGATGGAGGTAAGGCTGACCGGTCTATAATTACCCGGGTCCTCCTTCTTGCCCTTCTTATAGACTGGTGTGACATTTGCCGTCCTCCAATCCTCAGGCACCTCTCCCGTTTCCCACGACTTACCAAAGATGATGGAGAGTGGCCTAGCAATGACCTCCGCCAGCTCCCTCAGCACCCGTGGGTGCATTCCATCCAGACCCATCGATTTATAGATGTCCAGATTGCATAGCTGATCCCTAACCCAATCCTCATCTACCAAAGCAAACTCCTCCTTTGTCCTGACTCCTTCTGGGGCAATAGGAATCTGGGGCCCCCGGGGAGAGTCTGCAGGAGTAAAGACAGAGTCAAAGAAGGCATTCAGCACCTTTGCCTTCTTTATATCCTCTGTCTCCAGGGCACCTACCTCGTTCAGCAGTGGGCCTATATTGCCTCTTGTGTTAGTTTTATTTGCTATGTATTTGAAGAAGCCCTTTCTATTGTCCTTAACCTGACTAGCAAGATGAAGTTCCAAGGAGGCCTTAGATGTCCTAATTGCCTCCCTACATCCTCTAACAACTGTTCTATATTCCTCCCAAGTGGCCAGCCCCCCCTTCCATAATCCATAGATTCTCCTTTTCCACTTGAGTTTGCCCAGCAGCTCCTTGTTTAACCACGCTGGTCTCCTAGCTCCCTTACTTGATTTCCTGACCATTGGGACGCTCAGATCCTGAGCTTGGAAGAAGCGGTCCTTGAATGCTGACCAACTATCTTGAGCCCCTTTACCGCCTAGTACCCTTTCCCATGAGACTTCTCTTAGCAGTTGAGTGAACAGGTCCTTCAGAAATCCAGAACTGCGGCCTTGCTAGGTATTCTATTCCTCCCACACAGGATCCTAAACTCCACCATCATATATTGCAAATAACAGGGCTGAAGGTGCTGACAATGAGAATCAAGCACAAGCACAGGAACCAGAAATGTTAGAGCTGGCTTTAGGATTTTGCCCTACAGCAGGGCAAACTAGGGAAAATGAGGGGAAACTGTGATTGCACCTTTAAGAGAAGCTGTGGGCAGTGATGGTCATGATAAAGACTTCCTTTCCCATTATAGATTTGAATACTTGGAAACAACTGGCTGATAATTATGCATCATGTTTTTGAGAGTGTTGACAGGGATATGATTATTCATACAGCTCAGACCACAGTCGAGCAACAAATAACAACAGGCACATTGGCAGGCATAATGAATCTTCACGTAGCTACCCCTGATCCTAACTGGGACCCTAATTGGGACCAGGATGGGCAGGCTTATGAAACAATCTCAGAGATGGATTTTATTCCATATTAAGAATGTGTTCCCCAAGGCAGTGAACTGGTCAAAGCTATATGAAATAAAGCAAGATATAAATGAATCGCCTTCTAGATTTGTGAAGAGATTAAAAGAGGTGATGCATAAATATACTACTATTGATCCTGAATCAGAGGAAGGAAGGAGAGAATTAGGCCATTTAATAAAAGGTCAATCCACAGAAGATATAAGGAAAAAGGTACAAGAGTTTAAGGGGGAGGACCTATATGATTTGGGAAAAATAATGAATGTGGCCTGGGAGACCTATTGCAATCAGACCACCACTACTCTGGTGCAAGTTCCCTGAAATGATTCAAATGGTGGTGGGAAGGGGTTTGAGTCCCCAGTTATGAATATATATAATATTAATATAATTATTAATATAATACAGTATTGTATATTGTGGGTTATAGTGTGCTGGGTTTCAACAAGGAGTCTGCTATTGTATATGTGAGGGCATAAGATAAGCTCCAGAGTAAAACAGGAATATTTAGGAAAGAAAAAGAAAAAAATTGTTTGCTCTAACTATCACCCAGGAAACCGGGGGGGGGGGGGGGCGGTGTGTGGCCTGGGAGGAAAGGGTTGGAAAGGATTACATGGAAAGGTTTGTGAACAGACTCCACAGTTTGCACTAGAAGAGAGAATGTCCTCAGAATCAAAATAAATACCTGAGATTTAGTGGAATGTCAGGACAGGCAGAGAAAATGATTACTTTAGATGAGGACTGAGGAGGACCAGAGGAAGATTCAAAACTCTCCCCAACAGAACCCCTAGTTACAGTTAGCTTAGAGAATGGTAAGGTAAAATTTCTTGTAGAAACAGAAGCTACTTATTCAGTTATAAATACATTTAAAGGGCAATTAAGCAAACAAGTAGCTTCAGTCATTGATGCCACAGGGTGGACAGGAACCCAGTTTTTATTTCAACCTTCAAATTTTAAAATTGGCAAACAGATGTTGACCCATCAATTTCTTTACATGCCTGAGTGCCCTGTGCTGTTACTGGATAGAGATATGCTGAATAAATCACATGTACAAATTCGGTTTAAAGAAAGAAAATTCAGATGCATGTTCCTGATGAAAAGGCTGTGGAGGCCTGAGTTTTTATGCTACAGAAACCAGCCACTGAGCCAGATATACCAGAGGAAGTGGAGAATGCAGACATCCCACTAGTATGGGCTGCTGGAGCACCAGGATGATCACAAAATGCAGAAGCAGTAACTATTCATCTTAAACCAAATAGCAGACTGGTAAGACAGAAACAATATCCTATAAAACTAAAAGCAATAAAAGGACTAGAGCCTCTAATAGAAAATTTTATCAAATACTTTGGGACAAAAAAGCATTTGTACTTCACATGTTAACAACCATTCTGGACCAGAAAAGCAGTCATTGGCTTTCCCCAAGCAGGCTGTTAAAATATCAGGCTGTGCTTTTAGAACAAAAGGACATTGAAAGTAAATAACCTTTTGAACCCAGCAGTGGTTTTGACAACTGACCCAGAAGCAGGAGAGGTGTCTCACAACGGTTTACAAACTGTTGAGCAGGTACATTGCAGTCATACCGACCTGCAATATAGATCCTTGAAGGATATGGACTATGAAATGTTTGTGGATGGTAACAGCTTTATGAACACTGGAAACTGGAAAACAGGATACACTGCGGTAATCAAGCATGAGATAATAGAGGGTTCTGGAATTGTCAGAAAGTCAAAATCTGCTTTTAATGAAGATACATTTGATAACACTCCAGTGAATATTGGTAATCACATTGCTGACAAAGCAGCCAAAGAAGCTGTGGGTGGGTACCTTTTATTAATATTGCCTCATAAGTATCAGTGCTTGGATAATTAAGTTCCAAGTTATCAAACAGAGGATGAGAAATTACCTAGTCTATTAGGAGCCGAAAAGAGCTGTCGATGCGGGAGTCACGGACAACGCAGGAACGATCAATGTGATCAGCGAATGCCAATTTATTACAAAGCTTTAACTCCTTATATACCATTTCTTACAGGCACTTACAGTGATTTGGCATATTATGATTGAATGCATGTCTTGAAGACCCTTAGTGACTAACGCACAATTGGTTAAGCACAGGTGTAAGAACTTGACCTCAAAAGATTGCCAAGAGTCCACAGTTCTCATTAACTCAGTGAACTACAGCTTCTTTTTATCTTGCTTGCTTAAGCTTCCTCAGGCCTCTCATGGCCTTGCTGTATCTTTCAGGATTATTCACTTTTTGCACCAATTATGAGTTCTCCTGTGAGAACACTGTCTCCACATCTCCCCCTTTTTGTTTTATGTATCTTTTGGATGACACTACTTGAGCAGGGGATTTGGGCTAAATCATATTTTCAACATATGCCAACTACAGGCTGCTGGGCTTGCCCCTTTTTCCTGCTGTATGGCTCTCTGGTAGCAGGGGAGGCCATCCTTCACATCAAGGTCTGGCATGGCATGTGTCCCCACTGCTCCACGCCTGCTGGGTTGCAGCCAGCAGCGGAGCTAAAGGTTCTTCTTGGTGGCAAACACAGAGGCCAACCCAGTCTTGCCCTTGATTGTGGTAGCAGGCATTTGGTCAGCCTCAGTCCTTGCACCTTGTCAATGCAGTTTCACCTGCTTCATCCAATACCAAGCTGTTATTATGGCAAGGCACACACACAGATTTACATTAGCAGAATAACTATTACAGGGTGCAGCAGCATGTTGAAGATGCTGATGCCAGCAAGGGACTAGCCAAAGAAATTTCTTACCAGTGGAATTCTCTCACCCTCTTAATTTGTTCCATTACCTGCTTTATAACACTACCATTGTATTAGAATATTTCTCTATTTTGCTTTAGCATTTTCTAGCAGCTACTACAAATTTGCATACTCTGACATCTCTTTTACAAGTGACAAATCCATATAATACAAGGTGTAGTTTCTTGTCAGCAACTGGCTAGCAAATACAGGTGGTTTCATACGCAAAATCAAAGCCTCTAACAATAGCTACTTTACAAACACACATATTCAAGCTGTTACTTTTCAGTTGCCCCTAAATGATGTTTAGCAATCGTTGGTTTTTCTCTTCCTCTATCTCATTCTGCTTGGGGTACTCACAGTCAGCTCCTGTAGCTGAAGCATCTCGGCTTCCTCCATTCGTCTGTCCAGATCATGGCAAGGCTTGACAAACTTTGCAGGCAGTCGCCATGGACCTGTAGGCAGGAGGACACAAATATACCCCCTCCTCCAGGTTATCAGTTCTTGAGAAGTAGATAGGTTCTGTAACTGCCACCCTGATGCTGCTTAGGTGACGGCTCGTAAGGCTTGTGGTTGCACTACCCCTCTTGCTTTTTCAGTTAGCAGTTCTTGTTTCAACCGATCTATCTGTTACTCCAAGTCTTGGATTCATCCCCAGGTTACTTTAAACATATTAAGCTTGGTTTTGTTTTATTTGGTTTTGTTTTTTCTCTCCTTGGCTCTGGTGTCCATCCTGGTCCTTCCACCGGTGGAACACCAGGAGCCGAATCGGAGGGCAGTTGTTTTTGAACATGGGGAGTGAACTCTTATCAAATAACCCCTTTTTTTTTTTTTTCCCAAAGTCGCTCACCCTGCTTTGCACAGCTACAAAGGAATGCCGGTTCGGCAGCAGCTACAGCTGCCTGCCTGCTTCAGCAGCAACCATAAATATCTGCTGGCAACTTCACTTTTGCATTAACCCTTTCTTGTCTGAAATGTTAAACTACTATCTATTAGAAACTTTTACATGAACCCAACAACAAAAAATACACAGAACACCGTCTGCCCTCAACACACACACACACATATGGGATCACACAAGCACACTCCACACAACTACAATATTTGAAGCACAAAATCCAGACAATCATTACTTCCACTACACAATCCCACATACAGAACGTGGCACAAGGACCCTGTGGAGACTCACAAGAAAACCAGCTCCGAGAAGCATCATCGCAGTGCGAGGTGGCAGGCTCAACCCTGGCGGGCGTCCCCACAGAGGCTCTGCCTCCCTCACATCGCATGAGGCTTGGGCTTTTATACTGACCAAAATGCACACTCATTCCGACACAGGTGGCCAGCCTATGTTGGAAGAAGTGGCCATCAGTATTTATAAAGGTCTCCAAAGGTCGATAGAAACCTAGACACACTCATTTTTACCAGCTTCTACTACATGAGTATCACAGAGAGAATGTATTAAATGAGTCGTATATGGGGTCATAAGTCCACAGTCCAGTCCATCACAGACCTTTCCACTGCAGGTCTTGATGCAGAACTTTTACTTTAACGTAAAAAAGGGTGCTCCCTTCACCTTAAGAAGGACTGAAAACATCCATAAAACGGATGTCCTAAGATCAAATTTCAATTCATTCAATCACTGACAAGGGGGGTATCCTGGTGCAGTGTTGACTTTTTCCAGTGTGTCGTGGTTTAACCCAGCCAGACAGCTTTCACTCACTCCTCCCCCCAGTTCTTGCCCTTGTTATAAAAATTTAGCTTAGACAGGGTTTTGGTCCAAATTTAATTTATTTACAATTTATTGAGAGGCAATAAGCAAGCAGCGCTGGGTGCGCAGGGGAGCCTTTACTCCACCAGCAACGCACGCCGAGAGTTCTGGGGTGCAGTCTCTTATACTCCTCGATCTTGGGTTTCAACCAATCCTGTCGTCTCCTTCACCCGAATATCGACGTGGTTCTTTTTCATTGTTCTCCTCCTGTTGCTGGGATCTTATCTTTGGGTGATGAAACTTCTTAAAAAGTCATTGAATTCCTTGGCAATACATTAACAGGGAATGTCTGTCACAAGCTTAACCACCATCTTAGCCCCCTCAACTCCATTTCTTATATAGTTACATATTGAATACACAAGGTTCACCTCATCCCATAACAGAATGTATCCCTTGATTACCTAACCCCCTTAAGGTATTCAAGCAGTTAAACAAAACAGCCTCTGTAGTTAGCAAAACATTTGAGACATTCAAGTAGTTAAACAAAGTACCCCTTAAAGTAACAAAGACTTTGATTAGGAAGGATTATTCCTTTGTTCCTTCTTTTTTTTCATCATTGTATTTACAGGAACTCCCATCTTAATCTGATCATTCATATACATTCTACACATGATTTTCGATTCCTCCCAAGGTGCAATGATGACAAGGACTCCTAAGTTTCTGACACGAACCATTCCTATGTACCTCACACCCTCCCCCTACTCTCGGAGGGACGGAGAGGAGAATCAGAAAGAATGCAACTCCCACGGGTTGAGATAAGAACAGTTTAGTAACTAAGGTATAACACAAATCACTACTGCTACCACCAATAATAGTAATGATAAAGGAAATAACAAGGGAAGAGAATACAACACCCCATCACCAGCCCGACCAAGCACCAACCGATACCTCCTCCAACCCTGCAGTCCACTTAGCCCTTCCGGGTACCTCCCCAGTTACATCCTGAGCATGACGTGCTGTGGTATGGAATACCTCATTGGTCAGTTTGGGTCAGGCGTCCTGTCCCTGCTTCCTCCCGGCTTCCCTCCTCCCTGGTAGAGCATGAGGCCCACAAAGTCCTTGGCCAAACCAAAACATCATTTTTATCAGCTTTGTTCCCAGCCCGAAAGTCAAAACACAGCACTGCACCAGCTACCAAGAAGGACAAAAAATGACTGCTACTGCTAAACCCAGGACATTATCCACCCCTTATTCCATACCATTCACGTCATGCTCAGATCCCACATTTTCAATATACCATCACTTTTATCTAAGTGCACTCTCATCATAGTGCATGGACTAGTCCCTATAAAGCTGCTGAGTCCATCTGGTCCATAATGTCAGGGTCCGTCTCTTGTAACAGTCAGACCACTAGAGGCTGTGTGCAGTGTTCACACTTGTGAATAACCTAGACAATAGTGTCCATTGCTAAGTCCACCCCTCGATCATGAGTCCATCTCTATGTTGCATCTCTGCTCTGTTGGCCTGAAATGCCATGGGCCCACCAGGCTCAAAATAATTCACTGTCCCCTTCAGCAGTTTCTGCAGCTTGTTGCTGGGGAATCCATACACCTGCCTTCCATCTCCAGTGCTTCCAAAGCACTGCAGGGGCCCAGTGGACTAAATACTTGCCCATGCTGTCCCACATGCCCTGACACTCATGACTGTCCAGCCTCGAGGAAAATCTCCTGGTCCTCCTATATCTGCATCTAACCCCAGAGAAGACCCAAACCCAACTCTGCTTAACTTTTGAGATCAGACAAAATGGTGGTGGGTAAAACACAGTCTCTATGTGTGCCAACATGGTGAGCACCATCACAGTCAGCAGGCAGGTGCCAAGGGTACCCAAAGGCCATTCAAAACCTTCAGAACTCTCAAACGATGCTGCTGTACTTGTCACTGGGGCTGGAGTAGCTGCTGTGCTTGCTGGCTCTCTCACCACCAACTTTTCTTTTCCTGAGTGCAGCTCTTCCTCCTCTGCCTTGCTGGGAAATGCTGCGGGGTCTCCTGCGTCCTCCTGGGGCTCGGCGGGCGGCTTCCGGGGAATGCTCTCGGCCGTCGCGGGGCTGGGCTCGGCCGCGGGGCTCGGCTCCTCCGCCGCCTTCTCCCGCTGCTTGGCAGCCGCCTCCTTCCGCTCCTCGACCGCCCCGACCTCCTCCACCGGCAGCCGCTCCCTGCCGGCCTCCGGTCCCTCTCCCGCTTGGTGCCCGGGGCCGCTCTCCCGGGCCGCTTCAGCAGCCGCCGGCTCCCGGAGCCGCTCCCCCTCAGCTTTCCACAGCCTCAGACAGACGGAGGCGAGGGCGAGGGCCAGGACGGTGAGGAGCAGCCGGACGGCCAGGGACCAGTCCACGGCCACGTCCGTCCCGCCCTGCTGCTGGAGCCCGCCCGTATTACAAGTCATTGCCATAAAGTACAGTGAGACAGGAACCTTAGCCCAAGCCCCACACTTGATAAACACTAACACAGCAAATACCGGCTCTAAGTAAGTTACAACATTCTGAAGCTGTGAGATCAAGAGGAACAACTTTGAGAGCCAATAAATCAGCATTGTGACGGTCAGATCTGTCGTTATCTCAGCCCCTTTGTGCCCAACGTTGGGCGCCAAAAAAGAACTGTCGTGGTTTAACCCAGCCAGACAGCTTTCACTCACTCCCCCCCCCACTTCTTGCCCTCCCCCTACTCTCGGAGGGACGGAGAGGAGAATCAGAAAGAATGCAACTCCCACGGGTTGAGATAAGAACAGTTTAGTAACTAAGGTATAACACAAACCACTACTGCTACTGATAGCGGAATAGACTCCACAGCTTCGTTAAAGTTGTAAAGTAGGTATGATTTATTCAGCTGAAGACGCACGGGGGATTGATCCTCCAAAAGGCATGCGTGCGTCAGTGTTGTTTCCCTCTACATTTATCCTCTAAAGTTACAAGGTTGCACAATACGCCTATACATATTCATATTCTATCCCCGCTTCGTATTATAATGACCTAGAAAGTCCTCTGCGCCTGCGCAGTGCCCCCTCTGGTCATGGGCAGGGGTCTCAAGATGAAGTAAATGAGTCTTCCTCTTGTGGGTAGGGGTCTTAAAGATGAAGTAAATGAGTCTTCCTCTTCCTGAACTTGTCACCTTTTAGTCTTCACACATATGGTCTTAGGGTTTGGTGGGTGCCCCAGCCATAAACCATCTGCTTCTTCCTGCATCCGGGGTCTGCTTTTCCTTATCAATAGCTACTTATCATTATAATCAGGTGTCTGCTTATCAATAGGACCAGGTGTCTGCTTTTGCTTATCAATAGGACTTGGTGTCTTTGTTCTGCTTAGGAAGCACTTACAACAGACAATACCTTGTCTAGGCAAGTAAATTCCTCTAACGCAAGTAAATCCCTTGAAAGGGATTTCTCACCTGTGCCAAGGTCAGGCAAAAATCAGTAATCCCAGTCTTGTTTGACCATGTGAGCCAGACATTCGTATTTGAACCCATCAATCTTTACCAAGTCTTGGGAAACGGGAGAGGTGCCTGAGGACTGGAGGAAAGCAAATGTCACTCCTGTCTTCAAAAAGGGCAAGAAGGAGGACCCGGGTAACTATAGACCGGTTAGCCTCACCTCCATTCCTGGGAAAGTGATGGAACACCTTATCCTTGGTGCCATCTTAAGGCATATCAAGGATAAGAGGGTTATGAGGAGCAGTCAACATGGCTTCACCAAGGGGAAGTCATGCTTGACCAATCTCATAGCCTTTTATGAGGAAATAACACGGTGGATGGATGATGGCAGAGCGGTGGATGTGGTCTACCTTGACTTCAGCAAAGCGTTTGACACAGTCTCCCACAGCATCCTTGCAGCTAAATTGAGGAAGTGTGGTCTGGATGATCGGGTAGTGAGGTGGACTGTGAACTGGCTGAAGGAGAGAAGCCAGAGAGTTGTAGTCTATGGGGCGGAGTCTAGTTGGAGGCCTGTATCTAGTGGAGTGCCTCAAGGGTCGGTACTGGGACCAGTATTATTTAATATATTCATCAATGATTTAGATGAGGGAATTGAGTGTACTATCAGCAAGTTTGCTGATGACACTAAGCTGGGAGGAGTGGCCGACACGCCAGCAGGCTGTCATGCCATTCAGCAAGACCTGGACAGGCTGGAGAGCTGGGCAGGGAGTAACTTGATGAAATAGAACACGGGAAAGTGTAGAGTCCTTCATCTGGGCAGGAACAACCCCAGGTTCCAGTATAGATTGGGGAATGACCTGTTAGAGAGCAGTGTAGGGGAGAGGGACCTGGGGGTCCTGGTGGACGACAGGGTGACCATGAGCCGACACTGTGCCCTTGTGGCCAAGAAGGCCAATGACATCCTGGGGTGTATTAGAAGGGGGGTGGTTAGTAGGTCAAGAGAGGTCCTCCTTCCCCTCTACTCTGCCCTGGTGAGACCCCATCTGGAATATTGTGTCCAGTTCTGGGCCCCTCAGTTTAAGAAGGACAGGGACCTGCTGGAGAGAGTCCAGCGCAGGGCAACTAAGATGATGAAGGGAGTGGAGCATCTCCCTTATGAGGAGAGACTGAGGGAGCTGGGTCTCTATAGTTTGGAGAAGAGGAGACTGAGGGGTGACCTTATTAGTGCATATAAATATATAAAGGGGGAGTGTCACGAGGATGGAGCCAGGCTCTTCTCAGTGGCAAACAGTGATAGGACAAGGGGCAATGGGTACAAACTGGAGCACAAGAGGTTCCACTTAAACTTGAGAAGAAACTTCT
Organism: Neopsephotus bourkii; assembly: GCF_033783945.1. Taxonomy (NCBI): domain Eukaryota; kingdom Metazoa; phylum Chordata; class Aves; order Psittaciformes; family Psittacidae; genus Neopsephotus; species Neopsephotus bourkii. The sequence goes on along the minus strand of NW_026900763.1, from coordinate 60,030 downwards.
TCTCAGTGAGGGTGACGGAACACTGGAACAGGCTGCCCAGGGAGGTTGTGGAGTCTCCTTCTCTGGAGACATTCAAAACCTGCCTGGACACGTTCCTGTGTAACCTTATCTAGGTGTTCCTGCTCCGGCAGGGGGCTTGGGCTAGATAATCTTTTGAGGTCCCTTCCAATCTCTAACATACTGTGATACCACAGCACGTCATGCCCAGGGGGGAACTGGGAGTTACCCGGAAGGACAGGTGGTCTGCCGGGTCGGACTCATTGTTCGGCAGGTGGTACTGTACTCTTTTCACTTGCTATTATCTCTTATCATTGTTGTTAGTGGTGGTAGCTGTGGTGATTTGTATTGTACATTAGTTGCTAGACTGTTCTTATCTCAGCCCGTGGGAGTTGCCTTCTTTCGTTTCTCCCCCCCATCCCTCTGGGAGCGGGGAAGGGGTTGTAGCCCCTGGGGAGGGGGGGGTGGAACTTGGGCCTCGATTGCTTCCAGGCCGGCACCACTCACTGGGAGTGAGTGCACAAGCTGTCTGGTTGGGGTTAAACCATTACAGTTCTTTTTGGCGCCCAAAGTGGGGCACGAAGAGGTTGAGATAACGACAGATCTGACGGGATTAATAGTCACTCGTCACAATGCTGATTTATTGGCTTTCAAAGTTGTTCCACCTGATCTCACAGTTTCAGTATATCGTACCTTACTTCCATCTGGTACTTGTTTTTCAAGTGTGGGGCTTGGGCTAAAGTTTTTGTCTCATTGTACTTTATGGTAATGACTTGTAATACAATAGAATTATTGATCATGAAACTTATCTGGCTTATGTTCCCAGTATGGTCACCACCTTTATACTTTGGGAGGTATATAACAGAAGTGCTTAGCAATTACACATCATTTTTCTCCTTCTCTGGTGGTCAACCTGTGAAGGAGACATTCTTTTACCCTCCCAAAATTGGAACCCGCGTCTCTCTGTGTTGCCCAGGCTACGCTGCAGTGGCTATTCACAGGCGCGATCCCGCTTCTAAAAGAACTGTCATGGTTTAACCCCAGCCAGACAGCTTGTGCACTCACTCCCAGTTAGTGGTGCCGGGCTGGAAGCAATCGAGGCCCACGTTACCCCCCCTCCCCAGGGGCTACCCCCCCTTCCCCGCTCCCAGAGGGATGGGGAGGAGAATCGAAAGAATGCAACTCCCACGGGCTGAGATAAGAACAGTCTAGCAACTAGTGTACAACATAAATCATGACCGATACCACCACTAACAACAATGATAAGAGATAATAGCAAGGGAAAAAGAGTACAATACCACGCGCCGAACCATGAGTTCGACCCGGCAGACCCCCTGTCCTTCCGGGTAACTCCCAGTTCCCCCCTGGGCATGACGTGCTGTGGTATGGAATACCTCTTTGGTCAGTTTGGGTCAGCTGTCCTGTCTCTCCTTCCTCCCGGCTTCCCTCCTCCCTGGCAGAGCATGAGGCTCACAAAGTCCTTGGCCAAACCAAAACATCGTTGTTATTAGCTCTGTTCCCAGCCCGAAAGTCAAAACACAGCACTGCACCAGCTACCAAGAAGGAGAAAAAATGACTGCTACTGCTAAACCCAGGACACTAAATATTGTAACTTAGTGGTGAGTGTGTGGTGTGTGTGGAGTAGAGGGAAAAAAAAAGCAAAAAGAAAAAGAGAATAAAAAAAAGAAAAAAAAAAAGCGCCATCAGTTCCCAAGTTGTCTCCATTAGGCTGTATTTTAAGCCATTGGAAGGGGGGTGGATTTGGGCAGAGTATGCGGAAAATCAAATTAATTGATTATTGTAATGTATGATGGACACAGTATGAACTGGGGGATCAGGAGAAATGGGCTGAAAATGGGACTTTACTGCAATTGATGTTATATTGTAAAAGGAAAGAAAAATGGGACGAGGTATTATATATAGATCTTTTCGTTACTTTAAGAAATAATGATGAGTGGCAAAAATCCTGTGGAATAATGGTTGTAAAGGTAAATGTTAATGAACAGTGTAAGGAATGTGTTACTGAGAAAAATGTATGAAGTGCCTTGCTTTAGACAACAGCTTACAACACCAGAGGGATATTGAAAGCTTGGATTTGGCAGTCGCTCTGTCAGCCCCGCCAGCATTAAATGAAGAAAGGAGGGGGAGAAGATGACAATGACAGTGATCTCGAGAGTCTGGGTAGTTGCGAGTGTAAAAGAGGTCAGAAAGCAAGCCTTCCCATTACCCCAGTCTCGCATAGAACTCGCCAGAGGGGAAATCAAAAAGAAAAGTGCAGGCTCAGACGTCCAGGGGAGTGCTTGCACCTTTAAGACAGGGAGTTGGAACAGAAGACCAGTGTACGTTAAAGTACCCTTCTCACCTGGAGATTTAGTTACCTGGAAACATTCAGCAGCAGAATTTGTTGGCAGCAATCCAGGGGAGAGAACAGGGTCTCTCTAACCCTAGAGGAAGAGGATTTTGTAATTCAAAAGTGGGAATGAATGTAGAAAGGTTAGGATATAATCAACGTGCATACTGAAAACAGGAAGGACACTGGAAAAATGAATGTCCATTTAGGGGAGGACAATTTATGTCTACAGGGAATTCTTTTATGGGATCTGATGCAGCTAAGGCAATGGTGCTAGGAGAGTTTGATAACCAAAGCTGACTAGACAGGGCGAGAAATTAAGAGCCCCTCATGAAAATCCAATTGGGAGAGAAAGAAGTGAAACTTTTAATAGACACAGGGGCTACCTATTCAGTTTTAAATGATTTACACGGAAGGTTAGGGGAAAGAACTACAGCAATTGTGGGAGCCACAGGGAAGGAGGAAATACGACCATTCTTGCAGCCCCTGGATCTGCCACTTAGAGGAAGGGAATTAACACACAAATTTCTATATGTACCTGAATGCCCCATTCCCCTTTTAGGACGGGACTTATTGGCCAAATTGGATGCAGTGATTATTTTTGAAAATGGTGAATATAGATTAGTACAGGATATGAGGGTAATAAATGATAAATCAATTACAGTTCTTTAGCATTCGGTGTGAAACTATAACCTCGTTGGAACAGTTGTTGTGGATCAAATATTATTGTCATAATAGCTGACAAGAAATATACCTCTGACCTGCCAGAGAGGGCAAGACCGGAGGGAATCAATGCTGCAGCTGGAAGGGTCTGCCAAGGGCTGCAACCCCTGGGGCTGTGACCGCTGAGCACTATGATCCTGACCTTTTGGCGAGGGTTCTGTTTGGGCCCATATAGGCAAATGCCACGGCTGATAAAAGCGACGACTGTAATGAATGCATTACCACAGCTAGGCGAGGGAGAGTAACCTCTGAAATACTAGTCTATCACACCATGTATGAATGTAAAGGAACAATAATTGGCAATTGTGTACACAACCAAACTCAATACAGACTTTGCAAAGAAAGGAAAATAAAACGGTTTGTTTTAATCCGAAAGAACTTCAAAATGTGAAATTCATTTGAAAATAATCCAGTAGTAAAAAGACAAGTGGAGATGGGGACAATTAGGATAGGAATGGAACCAGGAGATTATTGGTAGGTTGATTTTGCAGAACTACCAAAAGTACAAGGATGCAAATATCTGGTAGTGGGGGTTGATACTTTTTCCGGATGGCTGGAGGCCCTTCCCTGTCACACCAAGCAAGCAAGGGAGATGGTAAAATGGCTACTTAGAGAAATCATTCCACGATTTGGAGTCCCTTTGGGTATATCATCAGATAGAGGCCCACACTTTGTTGCAACAATAATGCAGGAAATAAGTAAATCGTTGGGGATATCTTGGAACCTGCATACCCCCTGGAGACCTCAGTCCAGTGGGCAAGTAAAGAAGATGAATCAAACAATAAAGAGACAAATTAGTAAAACATGTCAGGAGGCCAAAATAAAATGGCCACAAACATTACCCATAGTTCTGTTATGAATCAGAGTAAAACCTAGAAGTGGAATGTCAGTAAGCCCCTATGAGATCCTCTATGGAAAGCCATACGAGGCACCGGAACCCAATCCTAATACCCATATTAAGGGGAATCAGGATGTTTATAATTATGTGCTGCCTCTTGGTAAAACCTTAGCTCGACTGCAGAGCACTCTGGTGCGGAACAGACCACCAGCCTTGGAAAATCCAGTACATGACATCCAGCCAGGAGATCAAGTATACGTCCAAAACTGGAATGAAGAGTCATTAAAAGAGCGGTGGGACAGACCTCATCAAGTACTGCTAACAATGTTCACTGCAGTAAAGGTAGAAGGGGTGGACTCTTGGATACACAATACACGAGTGAAAAAGGTCCCGAAAGTCTGGGAATCATAGATATTGAGTCCCACAAAACTTAAACTGAAATGTAGGCAGAATGTCTAGATTTTTCTATAAAACAGTGATTATTGTCTGGTTACTAACACCATTGATGGTTGTCCCCTTTTTGGAAATCTCACAAAAGAGAGATGTTTTGACACAGTTTGTTGGGCAAAATGCCACTCTGATCTGCAGGTTCACTAACACCACTCCAATAGGATTAATGTCAGCAAGGATAATCTGGGAAAAGGTAAACGAATTCTCTCAAAAAATCGGATCTAATTTTTGACAGCCAGAACAAAAATCAACTGCAGAATAAATGGGAATCAAAGGTTGAAACTGAAAACAGATTGCACGACCAGAATCCAAATGAAGGGGAAACAAAATTGAAATGGTTCAAATTAACCCTTGAAGACCAGGGCAGATACCAATGCATTGTAAAAACAAATAGAAGTATAAAATATGCGGAGAGGATATTAATTGTCAACTCTGCAGAAAATTATGGAATGAGAGCAAATCAGAAATCTGCAATTGGCTACAGTGAAATTAAAGTTACAGGAAAAAGAACCGAAAGATCAGTGGATCCAACACAAGTAATTCAGACATCCCATCAAGATCCTGAGGAAAATTTAATGATAGGCCTGATTAAGGATTTTGCAAAAATGCAGAATACAAGTAAGATAACAGGATGTTTACCAATACCAAGGGCAGCAGGAGAGCCAGTTGAATGGGGAATAATAACCTTTCCACTCCCAGAAATTGAAAATAATAAAACAGTGTGTAAACAAGTAACTAAAATTGTGCAGGAGGAACAGAAAATATATGACAGACAAAAATGGAAAAGTCTAGGAGGTTGTAAGGATTGTCAGAAGTTATCAAATTACGTCTATTCACCAATCGGACGATCTAAAAATGTGGGATAGTGTGCATATGACAAAGCTAAGAAAATATTAAAGCCTCAAGAAAAACAGAGTGGGAATGTCAAGATAAAAATAGTTTGAAAAAAAGTTGGGACAGTGTTTGGTCAACGAGCATTTTGCAGAAATTTCAATATGGGGGAGAAACACTTTGGTGCCTTAAATGGACAGGAAAACAAAATACCACACAGAATATCCCATTCATGGCAACACGGGAGGAAGTTACAAAAGTCCTGTGGTGGAACTGTGCAAAAATTTTTTACTGTGATTCGAGTTTAGACAAAATTGTCTTGCCACCACTAAAAATTGCTTTGATAGCAGGATGTGTATGTCGAGGACTGAAGAGAGGAGGCAAAACCTTAAAAGATCATAAAATTGATGTAAATTGTAAGTCTTCAACTATACGTAGTGTAGGACATTTTGTTTGGGCTGCAAGTGATGGGTCTTGGACCACACATTTATTTGTAGATGGTCTTGTCAAGGAAATCACCTTGGGATTACCCACACTTTGTCCAGTATGGAAGAAATCATCATTCAGAGGCAAATTGGAAACTTTACAAATTCGAATGAAAAGAAATGTAGATGGTGAGGATACTTGGCAGGAACCCTCCACAGGTACTAAACTAGGATGGGCTATGGAATCTTTATTTGCTCAGGTAGCATCATATCGAAATAGGGAAATGATTTATGATCTAATTGGTCAAACAGAAAGATTAGCCAGACTAACAAAGAAAGAGTTTAGAGATTTGAACTTACAGTTACAGGCAACAACTAAAATGACCTTGCAGAACAGAATGGTATTGGACATGTTATTACTTAAGGAACATGGTGTTTGTGAATATTTGAAAGACAGAATAGACCATTGTTGTGTTTATATTCTTAATGTAACTGTGAACATAGAATATGACATTTCCCAGTTGACTAAAGTTGAACAAGAACCTGAAAAGGAAAAAGAATACATTGAACAAAATTCGATTGGAGCACTCTTTGATAGTTTGGGCCTTCACCTTATTGAATGGGTCCGTTCCCTCGTGCAAACTGTAATTGTAATACTGATTGTATTTTTAATGCTATATCTGATGTATCTTTGTATCCGAAAGGAAATAGTCTGAAGCAGTGCATGGACCCATCGAATTATAGGAGCAGTAACTAGGGAACATCCAAAATATCCCATACCTCCTCCTACTTATCAGGAAACAGCTACCTAAGAGAATGAAAATACTTACTTAAGTTGAGTGAAGCATTTTCAAAGGGGAGAAATGTTAGAAAAGAGTGAAGTTTTTAAGATAATCATATAAAATGGTAGAAACGATTATGTTTGAGAAATTTATAAATCAATAGTGTGGTTTTGTATATTAGGAAATGTTGAAACTTCGCAGTTCCATTTGCAGTTTTGTATCATGGTTACTCTATAACAAATGTTACAATGGTAGTCTTGGTAGCAAGAGCTAACACATCCGTATATGGTGAAGGGTATATTGATGAATTAGAGAAGTATATTGTGAAGCTCTGTCCAAGTAGAACCTAGGTATACCAGAGGCAGTCAAGGGGAGATAGGAGAATGCTGGCGTCCACATAATGGTTGGGACATGTCCAAAGAACAGAAAGGTGAAAAGGACAAGCTGAGGAAGACTTCCTACTTCATCCGAGGAAGACTCCTTACTTCATCAGGACGACCACCAGAGGGGGGTTGCGCAAGCGCAGAAGAGGCTGATGTCGTAATAGACTGATGTGGTAATCCTTGATGCATATGTATTAGTCAATGATGTAATCTGTATTGAATATGTAATTGATTACGTAACTTTAGTGTATAAATTGCGAACGCGATGTGACGAGACCGAAGCCACATTTGGGCGCGTGCCCCTGGTTTCCCAGCGCTACAATAAAGCACCTCATATAACCATTCCTGTGGTTGTGTCAGTTCTTACACTAACATCTTGACACATACATAGACCAGAGTGGCAGAATATCAACAGATCTAGCAGAAATCTGGAAGCAGACAAAGATCCTATATCTTATATCAGGCCGCTGGAGATGATACTTCCTGGGGATTTGAAGAATTATGGCATGGACTTATTCCTGTGTAAACTTATCTAGGTGTTCCTGCTCCGGCAGGGGGATTGGACTAGATGAGCTTTTGAGGTCCCTTCCAATCTCTAGCATACTGTGATACTGTGATACTGTGATTTACTTCTTGGCTACCAAATTGGAAATGGTTGAAAAAATTGTTTGTGTCATTACAGTAATAATTTGTGTCTGTATCCTTGCATGCATCATGATTCAATTTTGTAGTTGCTGGTCATGATGGTGTATTAGAATCAAATGTGGGTAAACGGTATAGAAATAGACTTACAGGATATATGTATATCCTGTAAGTCTCAAAGGGGGAAAATGTATTCTTAAATTGTAGGTTGAAATTAACAATAGTATGTATGTCTTTAACATAGTAAAATAAAGCAAACTCTTCTAACTTGCTAACACATAGAGAGAAAGGAACGTTCGGCTGATGGGGGAAGGAACATCACAGGACTGACAACAAGTAAGAAGACAGTAAATAAGACCAAGGATGCCAGCTTTCAAGATAGCAGAGTGGCACCCAACATGGAACAAAACAGAAGCAAGAACATACCAGCCGCTAACTCAGCACTAGGACCTTGCAAGCGTTCGCAAGCACTGAGGTCATTCAGTAAACACAGTGAGGAAGACTGTCAGCGACCACCAGATACCCCCACTGAGCAAGAAAGCACATGCTTAATTAGGATGCAAATATTACAATTAGTTCCTGGAAATATCATGAATATGTAAATATTTTTCCCTGGAAATACTGAAAATATACATGATTATGTTAAATATATAGCTGCTACTGGTAAGTAACAGGTGCACTCACCTTTGCAAAACTATTCATGTGTTTACCCAGTACTGCAATAAAGAATGCCTGCTTTCTAAAATGCCAAACTGACTCTTAGAGAGTTTCTCTGACCGACTTTTATGGTAACAAGTTGTTGGTCTAACTTAAATTGGAAGGAAACAAAGAACAAATCAAACTGATGTTTGGAAAGCAAGCTGATCACAAAGGGTTCAAACAGCAAATCCTGTGTGTGGCAACAGGATGGTCTTGCTAATATCCCATTCTTGCTTTTTGTGATCTATTCTCAATTAACAAAAAACATCTTCTTAAGACTGAAGAGTATCCTAGAGCCATCAGATATTTGCTAGATCATGAAAAGAGAGCTCATTCTTGTAGTATATTTTTGTTTAAACCCAGCCAGCAGCTAAGTACCATGCAGCCATGGGGAACAGAACAGAAAGAAGATAAAACCTGTGGGCTATTCATGATAATACACAAACGAAATTGATTAAATTAATAAAAGAAACTCTAAAATTCCCCTAAATTAAAATTTGTTATGCACACATTATACCATCTCTTAGCTAATTACCAGTGATGTCATTACATGCATGTGCTGTATCTGTCTGTAAGTCTGGGTAAAACACCCTCCTGCTGTAAATCTGCTGGCTGTTGGTAAACTTAACAAAAAATAAGCTACTTTGCCTATTACTAATATTAAATTATCAGCATAGGAAAAAATTAAACTCCTTTAAAATAAAAATAGCAGAATACTAAAAGTCTTGAGAAGGAGGTAAGGGAAATTATTCCCTTTAAAAATGTGGCATGAGAGATAAGCAAGCCAGACTATTTTAAGAAGTCTCACTTTCTTACATTATACAGAATTCCAGTTGGTACTGCATAAAGCTGTGTTACTTCTGCTCCTGAAAGTTAAAGCACAGGGAGATGAAACTAGGGGACTAAAAAACTTATTTTGTGTGCCTATTCTTTACCGCAAATGCAATCCTCAAAACCATGGTATCAGAACAAGCATTGTGATTAGAAGTATTAAGTGACGTCAGTAACACACAGACAGGGTTCCTTCCTTCTTCCCATCTTGAAACTCAAAGACTATAGATTTGTGGGAGATGGTGACTTGTATTTTTACAACATACACTCTGCTTTTCCAGTAAATTAAATAGTGCTAGCACATGGTCCCCCATAACATCAAACTATTAGGATGGGCCCCACATGTTTTGTGCCCTGCTCCCACCAGCCTGCCTCTTTAGTACCCTTCACAAGTTATTGTGTTCAACGGTCCATCTGCAACAGGCAGTCTCTGAAGGAAACAGATTTTGCTAGCAGAAATGTGTGCAATCCTGTGCTTTTTGGTGGTTTTAATGTCTAGGAAATATCCCTGAGCATATTTAATTTACTAATAGAGATACAGCCTAAGGGTCTAAGACCAGCTTCATTTCCTGAACAGGCTTTACTTCTTTTGCTATTATGCTTACAGAAAAGGACTTTGAGGCCATTAATCTACAGCTTTGGGTTAGCTGGAGGAGTATGAAGTGAAAAGTATCACAACATTTATGCCACCCAAATACAAGACCAAGACTTCAAACATGGTTACAGTACTCTCTGAACACCATAAATCTGTTTGATGTATCCATGATAGCATATATCCAAGAGTGCAGAATGTAAAAGACTTAATACTTAATTTTATCATTCTTTAAGGGTAAAGAAGAAAAAAATGCTACAGATCTCAAGAAATTTTCTTCTAGAGTTTCTGTACTCTTTATATTACGACTCCTCATCTATAACTGTTCAGCTTCATTGTGCTATTGGTTTCTTTTTGTGTTTTTTTTGGTTTTTTTAAAGACTAGATTCTTCACTTTTAATTAATTTTAGTTCTTTCTTTTTCTGAGTGTTTCAAAATATTTTTAACCCCTTTTTTAATCTGACATTAACATGGATGATAAAATATATTCAAAATATATCCATAAAATATATATTCATTACTTCAAAAGGAAGTTTAGGCAGATTTTTATCACTTTTTCTTGATTCCAGTTCAAGAGAAAAGACACCTTGAAATATAGAAATCCATACATTTTTGTACTCCCAGCAGCTACGGAAAACTGCATTTGCATTAATATAGTTGTTTAATTCACTGTATATATGCACAATGAGACAAGGGGGAACAAAATGGAATATATAAAAACCTTTAGAATCAGTTTTAAGTAATATTAAGCTTGATGGCTTTGCAACAGTAGCAATGGAAAATTATTGAGGTGCATGATGCATAGAAAAAAAAATAGAGTACAGCTAGAGAACATACTGAGAATTCTCACAAGATAAGTCGCTATAGTTGGCATAGATTTAAGAAAAACAGTCTAGAAGAACAGGACACAGGGATAAGGGGTATCTGGGAACTGCAGGTGTCCAGGATGGGCTACAGTTAAACTAACTGATAAGTAGTGAGACAAAGGGGCACAAAATCACAAAATGGGATAGAGAAACCTTTATAAGTAGTTTTAAGTAATGTTAAGTTTGATGGCTTTGTAACAGCAGCAATGGAAAATTACTGAGGTGCATGATACAGAGAAAAAAAAATAGAGTAAAGCTAGAGAACATACTGAGAATTCTCACAAGATAAATCGTTATAGTTGGCCTAGTTTTAAGAAAAACAGTCTAGAAGAACAGGACACAGGGATAAGGAGTATCTAGGAACTGCAGGTGTCCAGGATGGGCTACAGTTAAACTAACTGATAAGTAGGAGGATAGGAGGATTATTATGTCTCTGGAGCTAAAGAACCAATTAAACTGGTATGAGCATCTACTGCACGTGCTTCAAAGGCTGCCAGAAGTGATCAAGATTGTTGGAAGAAGTAAATGACCCTCAGAGACCAGCACCACAATTCTGTACGCATGCGGAGAACTCTCTGGAAAATGATGTAATCCATATGTAGCCTCATGAATATGTATGTATGCCCAGGGACTATATAAGGATGGCTTGTATAGCAATACGGGGACACACGTTAGGAGGAGTTATCCCCCGTGTCTCCCGGCGCCGCAATAAAGAATACCTGCTTGTCAGCTTGAAAACTTTGTTGGCAAGTTTGTTCCTGGAGTTTTATCCGAATCAATTTGGCGACCCAGATGGGACCCTCTCTGCTCGGCTGCAGGACCCGCTGAGGACAGGGCCCCCTATGGCCCTCGGGAATTTTTCCTGGAGGGACCCCTCGACTCATTCAGATCACTGCGGCAGCAGACAAGGACCATCTCATAAAAGGTATTCTTTTTTTGTATAGTCTGTAAGGTGCAGGGGGCACCTCGGTTTGGTAAATTGGTTTGGTAAATTGGTTTGGTAAATTGGTTTGGTAAGCATACACATGGTTTGGAAGCCTTTCGTAAATCGAGATAAGATATCTCGTAGGTAAAGGCATATACCCGGCTGCTAGCGTCCGTTTGGTATACACCCACAAGAAGCAGGGGGCTTCTTGTGGTTTGGGTCCTGCAAGAGACAGGGGGTGTCTTGCAGAAAAGGTTTTGGATTTTACTGGTATACACCCAAAGGAAGCAGGGGCTTCTTGTGGTTTGGGTCCTGCAAGACGCAGGGGGTGTCTTGCAGAAAAAGGTTTTGGATTTCACTGGTATTACAGTAATGATTTTGTCTTGTGATTCTGGTACTGGTGACAGGATGTTATAACTGTGTTATTAACTGTTGTTTGGTTGAATTTAAGTCTCTGTCTTTGTCTCAAGTGTTGTAGCTGTGTGGAGTATGTCTGGGGATCCCATCTGTGTGTGTGTGTAAAGGTGAGACTGATAATGGAAAATCAGCAGAGTGAGGAGATCTTGAAAAAGAATCCTTTTGGGTGCATTTCGGCACACTGGAAAAACCTTGGAGAGTCTCCTGGAGGCTTGGTAAATAAGAAAATATTGGTAAAATATTGTAACCAATGGTGGCCTTTGTATACGTTGGAAGATCAGGAAAAATGGCCTGAAAATGGAACTCTGAACTATAATACAGTGTTACAATTAATGTTGTTTTAAGGGGGCAAGGAAAATGGGATGAAGTAATGTATGCAGATATGTTTTTCACTTTAAGAAATCACACAGAGTGACAGACTGATTGCAAAATTTATATAGCTCTGCCAGATTCCTTAATTTTGGCTTTGGAAAAGGACGGGGAAAAACTGAAAATTAAGCTGGAGATGCTCAGCCTGTGATATTGGGTAAAGATGTTTAAAGTTAAAAAACAGTAATCAGGAAGATAAGGTGGAAAATCACGTACCACAGGTACCTCCGAGAGGGGCACCCTCTGCCTCTGTCCTATCTGATATTGATAAGGAGGAAGAGATTTCTGTCACTGGCAACAAGCGGCACATCCACATTCAGAGTTAAGAAGGGGTTAAACCAGAAGTGCCGTTGCAGAGGCAGGCACCTGCAGCCCTGCAGAGCAGGGGGAGCTGCTGTGAGAAAAAGAAAAAAAAAAAAGGAAAACCAAGGGGGAAAGGAGGGGAGCTCCAGCAGCTCCTGTGTTTGAGCGTGGGAGGAGGGATGTCTGCAGGAGGTGGGGGAGTGGGCTCTTCTCTTCTGTGGGACCGGACCAGTGTGCGTGCTATGGGGGGTTTTGGACGCTGGAAGTGAGACTGCCTGGGGAGGGCAGTGCCATGGAGTGGCTCCGGTGACTGAACTGGAACTAAACTGACGGGGACCTGGGGAATCTACGCTAGCAGATCCACTGGTTACATTAAAACTAGGGACTAGAGGAAATAAAGTGGAATTTTAGTGGCTACAGGAGCAACTTATTTGGTGTTAAATCAGAGAGAAAAGAATTCGTTACAGATGTGGGAGCTACTGGCCACCAAGGAAAAGAGAAAAAAAAAAAAAAGGCATTTTTTCTGAAACCTTTAAAGTACAAATTGGGGAAAACAAATCGGAATGCATAAATATTTATCCATGCCAAATTCTCTAAAATCTTTGTTAGGGCGAGAAGCAACATTTAAAGAAGGCAAAATGGAATTCAGAGTTAAAAACAATTAATTGCAGTTTTGAGTTTAATTCAACAGAAAAGCAAAAAGGAGGACCTCCCTGAAATAGAAGAAATCCTTAATCAGGTATATGTGGGAGTATGGGCACCTGAAGTTCCAGGTAAGGCGAAAAATGCTTTGCCTGTTAAAGTGGAAATAAAAAGGGGGGCCTACCCAATTAGAATAAAACAGTATCCCTTAAAATTAGAAGATCAAAGGGAATAAAAAAAAAATTGATAAATTTTAAAATATAGATTATTAATTGAATGTGAATTGGAATATAATACTCCTATCTGGACAGTAAAGAAATATGATGAGAAAAGTTGTAGATTGGTTCACAATCTCAGGGCAATCAACAAAATTGCACAGGATATTCGTCCAGTAGTAGTTAATTCGTATGACTGATTGACTAAATTGAATAATAATCAGAAATTGTTTGCCATCCTGGATTTAAAGGACACTTTCTTTTGCTTACCATTGGCCAAAGAAAGCCACAATTATTTGCTTTCAAATGGGAAAATCCTGACAGAGGAAGGGAAACTCAATTAACTTGGACAGTATTACCTAAAGGGTTAAAAAAAAAAAAACAGTCCGGCAATTTTTGGAAATCAGCTAGCATGAGAACTAGAATCATGGAAGCCACCTACTCAAACGGGACTCTGTTACAATATGTGGATGACCTGTTAATTGCTACAGAAACAAAGGAAGAATGTATCAAGTGGACAGTGGAATTGTTAAATTTTCTGGGACTGAATGGTTATCGGGTATCCAGACAAAAGGCCCAACTAACCCAAACCCGAGTTTCCTACCTAGGATATGAAATAACAGGAGGACAGAGAGAACTTGGAGCTGCTAGAAAAGAAGCCATTTGCCAGACTCCAAGACCATCGACCGTCAAGGAGCTCCGGACATCCCTGGGAATGACTGGATTGTGCAGACCTTGGATCCATGATTCTGGTGTTCTGGTAAGACCACTGTATGAACTGTTGAAAGGAAACTCTCCCTCTTTAGAATGGACTGATACAGCAGAGGGGGTTTTTAGAAATTTAAAAACAGAGCTAATGAGAGCTGCAGCTCTGTGACTCCTGGATGTGACTAAATCCTTTTGGCTATATTCCTGTGAAGAACAGGGAATAGCTTTGGGGGTCCTTGCTCAGAAACTAGGACCCTACAGATGGGCAGTGGCGTATTTCTCAAAACAGCTGGATGAAGCTAGCAAAGGATGGCCCAGATGCCTAAAAGCTATGGCAGCAGTTATCACAAATACTGAAGAGGCTTGCAAATTTACTTTGGGACAAAAGATTACTGTACTAGTGTCCCATGTAGTATAAGTAGTCCTGGAGCAGAAAGGAGCCCACTGGTTATCTCCTTCACATTTTTTTAAATACCAGGCCACCACTGTAGAACAGGATGATACAGAAATTGTGGTCACTAACGTTGTGAATCCAGCATCCTTTTGCAGGAACAATCGACTGAACCACTAACACACAACTGCTTGACCACCATGGAGACTGTATATTCGAGCTGACCAGACTTGAAAGAAAAGCCTCTGGAAGATGGTGATTCTTGGTTTACTGATGGCAGTAGCTTCATGAAAAATGGTAAATGAAAGGCAGGATATGCAGGAAATTCTACAATTACTGGAAACTGTTCAGCTACCTGAAGAAGTAGCTATTATGTACTGTAAAGGACATCAGCAAGGTGACTCTGATCAGGAAACTGGAAATAGTTTGGCTGATTTTGAAGCCAAACGAGCAGCTGAACAATTTCAAATCATGTCCTTAATCCCTGATGCCAAACTAACAATTGAAAAATCTAAACCTAGATGTTCAAAAGAGGATAGAAAATTGATTGAGGATCTTAAGAGACAGGAAAATAGAGGGTTGGGCTCAAATACCTGGTGGGCAAATTGTAATTCCCTATAACCAGCTCTGGATGTTAGCTCGGGAAGAACATAATAAAACTCATTTGGGTAGCAACTCTTTGCATAAATATTTAGACAAACAGATCTATACACCACAGTTCAATTAGTGACAAAACAATGTCAGCTATGTCTTAAGAATAATCCTAAGACTGAAAATAGAAATCAAACTGGGACAATTGGGAGAGGAAGTTATCCGGACAGCAGTGGCAAATAGATTTTTCTGAATTACCAAAAAAAAAAAGGGGGGTTATCGATATTTATGGGTGTTAATGGATACTTTTTCAGGCTGGCCAGAAGCATTCCCTTATAGAATAAATAATGCAAAACAAGTTATTAAAATATTATTTAATGAGATAATAAGCTCATTTTGGGGTACCAGAGGCAATTTCTTCTGACCGAGGCTCGCACTTCAGTGCAAAATTGTTACAAGAAATTAGCAAAAAATTAGAAACTGATTGGCAACTACATGTTCCATATAGACCTCAGGCCAGTGGGCAAGTAGAAAAGATGAACCATCTGATTAAACAACAAATTGGTAAAATATGTCAGGAAACAAATTTATATTGGTACTAGGCATTACCACTGGCTCTATTAAGAATCGAACTAAACCTCGGTCAAAAGAAGAGATTAGCCCATTTGAGATTTTGTTTGGAAGCCCGTATCAGTCCCAGTTTAAAGGAGAAAGTCTTCAGGAAGTGGGAGAAGGCTATCTCCAACAGTTTCTGATCAATCTGGGAAAACAATTGGAGGAGATAATAGGGAAAAGAGCAAGAGGTTTGGATTATCCAATTCACCCTTTCAGATCTGGAGACTGGGTTTATGTTAAGAATTTTTCAGGAGATCCTCTACAGGAGAAGTGGAGCGGACTGTACCAGATATTATTGATCACCTGTACAGCAGTGAAGATAAAGGAACAACCTGCTTGGATACATTATTCAAGAATTAAGAAAGCACCAGAGCCAGAGAAGACATGGTGGATCGAACCTTCAGTACCCTTGCGTATGAAATTGTGTCAGTCATAATTTGGACTCATATGATAACTGGCGCACAAGCGTGGGACCAGAACTTATACCTGAAATTAGTGCAGATTGTTACTAATGTTTTAATCATAGTGACTGTTGGGTGTGTGCACAGTTGCCTAAATCAGGAGAAAGCCTGGATCTCCCATTAATTGGAGTTCCAATTCCTAACACTGTCTCATGGACAAATTTGTGGGTGAACACTAGCAATCTGTATTCGAAGGAAAGGTTAAAATTGGGAATAGTTAATTCTAACCCAGGTAATAAATACTACACCTGTGCACAAAGATGTATTAAACCAGTAACCAGGGTAGGAGATCAGGCTTGTTTAAATGCCACAGATGTAGGTCACCATTTAAATTGCAATCATACAATTAATACTGTATTGTATATGGTATCGTAGTTCAGAGATGGCCCGTTCCTAAAGGGAAAGGATGGTATTGGTTATGTGGAAAAAATGCTTATAAGATTCTACCCCCAACTGGAAGGGGGCACGCACCTTAGGTGCTATAATACCCAATTTTACTATTATCAACAGGTACCCTTCCGGGACCTGGATTAGAAGTTTTGCTAAACGAATTAAGTGAGGGTTTAACCCTGGTATTGAACGGCACAACTCATTTCATAGTTTTGTAAAAGGGCTAATTCCATCTTTGGCAGTAAGTGAATTAGAGAAGGCAATTATAAAATATCTTGGCAACCATAGAGGAAATGGAAAGTAAAAACATCGATATAATCCAGGCAGAACAACAAGAGATAACTAGCCTATCTAAGGTGATATTACAAAACCAAATGGCTCTAGACATGTTACTGGCATCACAAAGAGGGGTTTCTTCCATAACCAATGAAAGTTGGTGTTCCTATACAGACTAAAATGGCAGAATTGAAACAAATCTGGAGGAAATTTGGAAACAAACTAAGATATTTCATGAAATGGCCATGGATGGCACCTCCTGGGGTTTTGAAGAAACATGGAAAAAGTTAACTTCATGGTTACCCAATCTCTCCTGGTTGAGGCAACTGGTTGCAGGAATATTGGTGTTAATTATTTTAATATTGACTACTTGTGGTATGATACAATGTTCCCTCTGGTGTTGTAAGCGGTTTATGATAAATTACGAAGATTGGAAAAGGAATGAAACTAAGCACCAGGTAGAAAGGGGAAATTATTTCAAAAAGACTTTTGATGGTAATGGTAATATATAAAATGTTGCAAAAGAATTTGCAAAAGGACAGAAAAAAGGGGGGAATTTGAGACAAAGGGGCACAAAATCACAAAATGGGATATAGAAACTTTTATAAGTAGTTTTAAGTAATGTTAAGTTTGATGGCTTTGTAACAGTAGCAATGGAAAATTACTGGGGTGCATGATACATAGAGAAAAAAAATAGAGTACAACTAGAGAACATACTGAGAATTCTCACAAGATAAATCGTTATAGTTGGCCTAGTTTTAAGAAAAACAGTCAGGAAGAACAGGACACAGGGATAAGGAGTATCTGGGAATTGCAGGTGTCCAGGATGGGCTACAGTTAAACTAACTGATAAGTAGGAGGATAGGAGGATTATTATGTCTCTGGTGCTAACGAACCAATTAAACTGGTATGAACATCTACTGCATGTGCTTCAAAGGCTGCCAGAAGTGATCAAGATTGTTGGAAGAAGTAAACGACCCTCAAAGACCACCACCACAATTCTGTACGCATGCGGGGAACTCTCTGGAAAATGATGTAATCCATACGTAGCCTCATGAATATGTATGTATGCCTAGGGACTATATAAGGATGGCTTGTATAGCAATACGGGGACACACGTTAGGAGGAATTATCCCCCGTGTCGCCCAGTGCCGCAATAAAGAATACCTGCTTGTCAGCTTGAAAACTGTGTTGGCAAGTTTGTTCCTGGAGTTTTATCCGAAACAGTAGGAGGATAGGAGGATTATTATGTCTCTGGTGCTAATGAATCAATTAAATCGGTATGAGCATCTACTGCACGTGCCTCAAAGCCTTCCAGAATTCATGAAGATTGTTGGAAGAAGTAAACGATCCTCAGAGACCACCAGCACAATTCTGTACACATGTGGGAAACTCTCTGTAAAAATATGTAATCCATTTGGTAAATGGATGTAATTTGGAAAATTATGTAATCCATTTGGTAAATTGGTTTGGTAAGCATAGGCCTGGTTTGGAAGCCTTCCATAAATCGACATAGAAATCTCATAGGTAAAGGCATATACCCAGCTGCTAGCGTCCGTTTGGTATACACCCACAAGAAGCAGGGAGCTTCTTGTGGTTTGGGTCCTGCAAGACATAGGGGGTGTCTTGCAGAAAAGGTTTTGGATTTTACTGGTATACACCCAAAGGAAGCAGGGGGCTACTTCTGGTTTGGGTCCGGCAAGACGCAGGGGGTGTCTTGCAGAAAAGGTTTTGGACTTTACTGGTATACACCCAAAGGAAGCAGGGGGCTTCTTGTGGTTTGGGTTCTGCTGTTAGAAAAGAGTGAAGTTTTTAAGATAAATAATCATATAAAATGGTAGGAACGATTATGTTTGAGAGGTTTATAAACCAATAGTGTGATTTTGTAGATTAGAAAGAGCTATAATTTTGCAGTTCCGTCTCCAGTCCGGTATCGTGGTTAACCTGTAACCAGTGATACAATGGTAGTCTTGGTAGCAAGAGCGTATATAACCATATATGGTGAAGGGTGTATGGGTGAATTTAGAGAGATATATTGTGAAATTCTATCCAAGCAGAACCTAGAAATTATCAGAGGTAGTCAAGGGAAAATAGAACAATGCTGGCGTCCACATAATGGCTGGGATATTTCCAGAGGACAGAAAGGTGAAAAGAACAAGCCGAGGAAGACTTCTTACTTCACCCGAGGAAGACTCCTTACTTCATCAGGACGACCACCAGAGGGGGGCTGCGCAAGCGCAGAAGAGGCTGATGTCATAATAGACTGATGTGGCAATCCTTAATGCATATGTATTAGTTAATGATGCAATCTGTATTGAATATGTATTAGTTATGTAACCTTCAGTGTATAAATTGCGAACGCGATGTGACGAGACCAAAGCCAGATTTGGGCGCGTGCCCCTGGTTTCCCAGCGCTGCAATAAAGCACCTCATATATCCATTCCGGTGGTTATGTGTCAGTTCTTACGCTAAGATTTTGGCGACCCAGATGGGACCTCGCGAGTATTGCCAAGGTGGATTGCGTTTCGGTCCTGCTCCAGCCGGCACCCAGAGATTCTCGGGGAGCCATCAACCGCGACCGACCTCTGCTGCTCACGACGGACCTCTGATATGGTAAGGAAGGTGCTTTTTCTTTTTTTTCTGATTTGGTCACAGTGCCGATTTTGTAAAGTATGGTTTGGTAATTATGGTACCGAATTTTCGTATGGTTTGGTATTTACGGTACCGAATTTTCGTAAAGTGTAAGGGTATAGACTTCTGATAAGCTTGGCTGTAGGCGAAGCCTGCTTGGTTTGGTGAAACTTTGGCTTCGAAATGTCTACCACAGAGATGCGGTGAAAGCTGCATCTGGCCTCGCAAAGTCTGATTTGGTAAAGCCTGCCTGTTAGACGCAGCGAAAGCTGCGCTTGGTTGATGTTAGGGAGCTCCCGGGGTAAAAGCCTAGGCGCCGTCCGTTAGACAGTAGCGAAAGCTCTGCAGGTTTGGCAGAAGTGGTATTGGTATTGGTATTGGTATTTGTGCTGCGGGATCAGCATCTGTCTGGCTAAATGTTGTAACTTAGTGGTGAGTGTGTGGTGTGTGTGGAGTAGAGAAAAAAAGAGAAAAAAGAAAAAAAAAGGCAAAAAAAAAGAAAAAAAAAGAAAAAAAAAGAAAAAAAAAGGAAAAAAGGAGAAAAAGAGAAAAAAGGAAAAACAAAAGGAAAAAATAAAGAAAAAAAGAAAAAGAAAAAAGAGAAAAAGAGAAAAAAGGAAAAAGAAAAAAAAAAAGAGAAAAAAAAAGAGAAAAAGAGGAAAAAAAGGAAAAAAAAGAAAAAGAGAAAAAAAAGAAAAAAAATGCTGTTGGTTCCCAAGTCCTCTCCATTACTTCTTTCTCTCCCAATTGGATTTTCACGAGGGGCTCTTCACTTCTCGCCCTGTCTAGTCAGCTTTGGTTATCAGACTCTCCTAGCACCATTGATTATGGTCTCCTAACAAGGCAACACACTAAAGGCCCTTTGGAAAGCCTGGAGGAGTCCCCAGCGAGCATCTTGCCCACAGGCACATCCCTCCCTAGTGGGAACCATCCAACTCAGCTCCTGTCCTACCATTACTGCTCGGAAGCTTCTCTTTCCCTCTGTCCAAGCAAGGCGGCATTGCGCTGTTAGAAGCAAACACCCAGGAGCTGCCTCCAGCCACCTTCCCTTGTTAGAAAATGAACTGTTACCCTCTGGGAAAGCCTTTGCCTTCTGCTCTCCCTTCAGGGCCTCTGAACCCAGTCCCACAGCAGGGGATGGGGCAGCAGCTCCCACCTCCACAGTCACCAGCACCTTTTCACCTGGGTGCTCCATTCACCCTTACAAAGGCAGTGCAGGAGCACTGGAGCAAAGGCTGCTCTGTGCCTCAAGGCAACAACCTCCTCCTGCAGCTCAGGACTCAGAGGAAGCCGCTTCTCTGGGCAGGCTCTTTGGTACCTCAGCAGCTGGATAATGTTGCAGTCTTTCCCATAGCCTTTACCCTTGGCAGTAACTTAACCTGAGACTTGTCAGGTTTCAGCCAAAGCAGCGGGCAGGAAGCAGACATTGAAATGAACACATCTTTCTTGAAAAACACCTCATTTCACTTAGAAACAGGTCAAAGACTCAAGCATTTTGGAAGCAAGACTGGAAGAGGCTGGGAAGAAAGGATTTCTGGCAGAGATGGGGGCTCAGGAAAGCCAGAAATCCATGTTCTTCCTGCACAACTCTGGCTTTGCAGAGCTACAAGCATTCATGGTTAGCCCTGCTAATGAAGCCCAGGTTGCCTTTGCTTGATGCACTTCAGCTGCCTGAAGGGGGGGAGCTTGATATGAGAGAAGCCAGTGCCTGGAAAACACAGGGTTATGTTTCTAACCGAGCATTCCTGAGCACTCAGCCGCTGACACTCACGCACCCCTCTCCACGGCTGGAGCCTCCGGCTAAAGCCAAGGGTTCTGACCCACCAGCACCGTGAGATTTCAGCAGCACAACAAGCCTTGGGCTTCCGAGAGAGAGAGAGGAAAGGGAACTGCATTGTCCTGGGGAGGCAGCCTGAGCAATAGTGTGCAAGCCTCAGGCAGGGCAGCTCGGGAAAGACCTTTAAGATCCTCAGAGTGAACCGTTCCCAGCACTGCCGAGGCCACGGCTGACACCAGCGAGCGCCGCTACTGCAGCAACGGGGAAAGCAGCTCAAGAGCGGAGCGCTGCAGAGCCTGGGACAGAGCTGCTGCCCCGGCAGGAGCAAAGGGGCCGAGCCAGGGGCTGAGCCCCGCGCTGGGAAGAAGCTCCTGGGCAGCCACCGCGTTAGGGCTGAGCGCTCAGGACCCAGAGTCCCCTCCAGCCCTCCCCTGCGGGCACCGCTCGCAAACTCAGGAGCCCTTAAAGGCACCCCAGACCCGGCAGCTCCATCCACAGCCGCTGCGCTGCCCTGGCAGCCAAGGGAAGAACCTGCTCGCCCCACGCTCAGCAGCGAGCGCCGGCTCCAGACCCCGCTTCCCACCGCTTCCCGCAGCCTCCTGCTCCGAGCTCCTCTGCTGCCTCCAGCGAAGCCTTCGTGGGCGCAGCCGAACGCGGGCAACCTCCGCCTCCTTTCCTGCCCCGCAAAGAGCCGGCTCTCGGGGCACCTCCCCCGGACGCCTCCCGCAGCTCGCTCCTGTTCGCGGCCCGAAAGCTCCAGTCCCACCTCGACCCGTTACCGTTACCGTTATGCACGGCCGTTACCTGCGCTGCGGCGGGGAGAGGTGGAGGGAGGCCGCGGCGGGGCCCTGGCGGCTGCAGCGGTCCCAGGGGCGCTCCGCGGCTCCTCCCGGACTCGGTCCCGGCCCCACCGCAGCGGACGCGCTGCTCAGGAGCGTCTGCGCAGCGCCTGCGGGACGCCGGAGCCTCCGGAGCGGGCCCCGCCGGTCTCGAGCGGCGCAAAGCGGGGGCCAAGCGGCTACGACGCCGAGCTCCGGGCGCTGCGGCGGCTGCGAGCCCGGCTGTAGCCCCTCTTGTACCATAAAGACGCAGGCCTGTGGCCAGAGCATCGCACGTGTACCATAGAGAGGCAGCTAGAGCGCACCTCCTACCATAGAGAGGCAGCTAGAGCGCACCTCCTACCATAGAGAGGCGTGCCTGCGCCCAGAGCGCCGCACGCGTACCACAGAGAGCTGGTGTCTCCGCTCGGGGCCGCTCTGTCCCGCGGGCGCGTGTCGCCACTGCCCGGGGGGTGTTTCCGTCTGGAGGCGCGCTGCTCCCCGCTCACCTGCGGGCGGCGCACGCGCACTGCTCCGGGCACGGGCCGGGCCGTGGTTCCGCGCTGCCGGTCCCCAGCTCGGCCGGAGCCGCTCGCCCCGCCCCGCCCCGCCCCGCCCCGCCCCTTTGCTGTTCCCCCCCTCGGCTGCGGTCTGCGCGGGGCTGCCCGGGCCGAGCTTCGGGCGGGGCCGGGAGGGGGCGCTGCGGGGCGGGGCAGAGCGCGCTTTTGGGCCGGAACCGCTGGGTTCATCCGGAGGCACCGGACCCGGTCGTGGCGCGGGGCTGAGGCGCGGCGCTCCCTGCCCTGGCCGGAACCCGCGGCAGCTCCGCCTGCGCTCCAGCACCCTCGGGGCCCGATGCCTTCGGGCGCGGATCCTGCGGGGCCGCAGCGGGAGCAGTGGTGCGGGCCCGAGCTCGGCGGTGCCACCCCTTGGGGTCTTAGAACCCTGGACTGGTTCGGGTAGAAGGGACCCCTTCCACTAGAGCCGCTTGCTCCAAGCCCCTGTGTCCAACCTGGCCTCGTGAGCTATATAGGAATGATTCCTGTCAGCAGCTTAGGAGTCCTTGTCATCATTGTACTTTGGGTGGAATCGAAAATCACGTGTAGAATGTACACGAATGATCAGATTAAGATAGGCGCTCCTGTCGATACAGTGATGAAGGAGAAGAAACAAAGGAATAATCCTTCCTAATCAAACACTTTGTTACTTTAAGGGGTACTTTGTTTAACTAGGTGAATGTCTCCAACGCTTTGCTAATTACCGGGGTACTTTGTTTAACTGCTTGAATGCCTTGAGGGGGTTAGGTAATCAAGAGATACCTTCTGGTACAGGATGAGCTGAAACCTGTGTATTGAATAAGTACCTATATAAGCAATGGAATTGAGGGGGCTAAGATGGTGGTTAAGCTTGTGACAGACATCCCCTGTTAATGTATTGCCAAGGAATTCAGTAACTTTTTAAGAAGTTTCATCACCGAAAGGTAAGACCCCAGCAACAGGAGGAGAACAATGACAAGGAACCACGTCGATATTGGGGTGAAGGAGACGACAGGATTGGTTGAAACTCAAGACCAAGGAGTATAAGAGACTGTACCCCAGAACTCTCGGTGTGCGTCTTGGGTGGAGCAGAGACTCCCCGGGGCACCCAGCGCTGCTTGCTCATTGCCTCTCCATATTAATCAATTGTAATAAATAATTAATTAAATCATATCTTGGCCAGGATGGGATTTTTATAACAGCCTTGCACACTCTCAAGTGCTGGGGGCATCTGCAGACGGGACAGCTTCGTGCTGTGACCCCCCCAGCTGGGCATCGAGTACCAAAGCCTTTAGTGGGGTGGTGCCGGGGGGGGGCTGCGCAGAGCTGGCTCTGCCCCTCACCCTTCCTGGGGTGCTGTGGCTGGTTGCTGCTTCCTCTTGGGGCACTCCAAGGAGCAGCCAGCAGAGGAGTCCCCAGCCCACAAGTGGCTGCGGGGTGGTGCTGCTCAGCTACGGCCGCCTCCCGGCAGCACGCGGTCAGATTGGCAATTTAATACGGAGCCTTCCAGCCCTGCACACACACTCCAGTGAAAGTGACACTGAAATGGGAACCCAGAGTGCCCATGGGGGGAGCTGACCCCTCCCCATCCGCCACCTCCATCCCCAGGGAATGTGTGATGCTCAGTGCACATGAGAGGGCTCGGGGGGGGGCGGGAAGGTGGTACCCAGGCAAGAGAGGATGCTCGGGTCAGGTACATTTGTTGCTGGGGGCATGGACTGGCTGGACTGTGAGGAGCTGAGCAGGACAACACGTGGTGGAGCTCAGGCTGGGACCTCTGGGAAGCCCAAGGAAGACCTGGAGCAGCAGTTGGTGACTGCCCCCAGGAAAGATCAGGGTGGTGGAGAAGCATCCCAGGGAGCATGGAGTATGGAAGCCAGGGAGAGAGATGGTTCTGAGGGTCTGGGGACAGAAGAGAGTGGTGAGAGCATCCCATCCCCATCGAGCTGAAGATTGGAGGTGCTGGACGGACACAGGTTGGATGAAAAGCTTGTGGCCTGTGGACTTAGGATCAGGCCTGGCAAGAAGGACAGGTGCTCCACGGGCTTTCTTGGAATGCTCAGGATCCAGAGGGTGCAAACCCTTTGTTACTTGGTTCCATGGTAGGTGCATAAAAAGGACATGGAACTGTTGGAACAAGTGCAGAGAAGGGCCACGAGGATGATCAGGGGACTGGAGCACCTCCTGAAGATCGGCTGAGAAAGTTGGGGCTGTTCAGCCTGGAAAAGGCTGTGTGGAGACCTCAGAGCAGCTTCCAGTATCTGAAGGGGGCCTATAGGGATGCTGGGGAGGGACTCTTCACTGGGGACTGTAGTGTCAGGACAAGGGGTAATGGGTTAAAACTTAAACAGGGGAAGTTTAGATTGGATATAAGGAGGAAATTCTTTCCTGTTAGGGTGCTGAGGCACTGGATTAGGCTGCCCAGGGAGGCTGTGAATGCTTCATCCCTGGCAGTGTTCAAGGCCAGGTTGGACGAGGCCTTGGGTGATACGGTTTAGTGCAAGGTGTCCCTGCCCATGGCAGGGGGGTTGGAACTTGATGATCTTAAGGTCCTTTCCAACCCTAACTGTTCTATGATTCTATGCGGTGGCTCCCACGTCACCTGGCTTTTGAAGCTAAGCGAACTAACGCTACAGCATCCCCTCTCTCTGCATTGCTCACTGGTGTTGATTCTATAAGACATGCGACTTTACAAAATAGAGCAGCAATCAATTTTCTCCTCTTAACACATGGACATGGGTGTGAAACTTTGGAAGAAATGTGTTGCATAGAGGTATAACTGGGTGGCTGTTAACTTTGGTTGAGGATTGGTCTTTTTGCTTGCTCTCTTCACCATCATATGCGTTGCACCTTGCTTATTACAATGCATGCAGCGAATGTTATCCCAAGCTTTTGAAAAACACGTGTATACTGCATTGCAAAAACAAGAAGGGGGAACTTGGGGGTTGGAATGTATCGAAACTGTCAGAGAGCATGGGAAGGAGAAACTACAGCAGGCAATTAAGAGTAACCATAGGAAGGAGGAACTACAGCAGGCAATTAAGAGTGACCCATCCCTGACTGGCACTTGGAATACATTGGAACTGGCAGGGAACAAGGACCTCAGAACTGGAAAGGGTGTCAATAAGAAAATCTAATAGACCTTTCACCTGATGTAAGCACAAGGCAAACACAGATGTGCTTGCTAATAGCTTGGAAATGTATAAATACCCTGTAATCTTTGCAACAAACGATCCACCTTGCACTCTACCTCTGGGTCCGTGCCTCCATCCTCACAGTCCAAACCACAAAGCTGGTTCTAGGTGGTTTCAGGGCCCAGAAAGCAGGAGCCAGGTGACTCTTCCTCCCTCTTATCAGTAGCCTTGTCCTCCCATCCTGCTCTAGCACAGCATAATGAGCATGAGAAATGTTTGTTGAGTATGGGCAAGCAATAACATTGTTAAGCAAGCAGCTTAGCCGTACCCCCTCCCGTACACTGGTTAAATCTTTGCATCGCTGTTCCCAGGCTGAAAGTCAAAACCACAGTGCTGCACCAGCTACTAAGGAGAAAAAGTGACTGCTACTGCTGAACCCAGGACAGGGCATCAGCTCCAAAGTCTGAGGCCCAGAGTTTCAGCCCCAAGAATCTCAGCACCCGAGTCTGTGTCTGAGAGTATCAGCCAGAGTCTCAGCTCCAAAACCGGAGCACCAGAGTCTCACCCCCACAGTCTCAGCCCCAGAGACTCAGCCCCACAGCCTCAGCAACAGTCAGCCATAGGGTCTGAGAGTCTCAGCTCCAAAACCTGAGCACCAGAGTCTCAGCCACAGAGTCTAAATCACAGTCTCGGTCACAGAGGCTGAAATTCAAAGTCTGAGACCCAGAGTCAGAGCCACAGAGTGTGAGCCACAGTCTCAGCCCTAAAGTCTGAATCCCAGAGTTTTAGCTATAGAGTCTCAGCAACAGTATCAGCCTCAGAGTCTGAGAGTATCAGCTCCAAAGTCTGAGGCCCAGAGTCTCAGCCACCATTTCAGCCAGTCTCAGCCTCCGAGTCTTAGCCCCTGAGTCTGGCCCAAGTGGTGCAGCAGGAGCAAGGACACAGACAGGGATGAAGATGAGGTACGGGCAGGAGCAAGCAACAGCTCCGCCTCCCTGCCTGCTCCTGCCCCGTGCCTGCTTCCCACCGCTCCTGTCCCTGCCCCGCAGGAGGTGGCCCTGGCTCAGTCCACGGCTGGCGAGGACTCAGGCTTGTACAAGGTGGTCGTCAACCAATGGTAAGTGTGAAGGAGGCGGTGAAGGCCCCACGTTCAGTTCATGCAGTTCCAACCCCCTCCCCAATGGCTGTTATGTTGTTGCTGTTTTGTCCCTGCTGTCATTTCAGTGATGCCAGATCCCAGTCAAGCTTTTCCAGTGAGGACACATCATTTTGGGACGAGCCGATTTCCCTTGCCTTCAGAGAGCGCTCAGCCCCAGCCCCATGGTCCCTCCCCACGAAGTAGGATGTTGCAGGCCCCTCACTGCTCATGACACCCGATGGCAAACATCATGGAGTTCAACAAGACCAAATGCTCCATCCTGGAGAAGAGAAGGCTCCAGAGAGACCTTAGAGCCGCTCCCAGCACCTGAAGAGATCTGAAGAGGGACTTTATACAGTGGCCTCTAATGATAGGATAAGGGGGAGTAGTTTAAACATGATTCATTCCTTTTAACCTGTTTAGATTTGACAGGTTTAGATTCAACTTTAGGTTTAGATTAGACACAAAGAAGAGCCGAGATTAGGTTTAGATTGGACACAGGCTTCAGATTAGACAAGAAGAAGATTCAACATTAGGTTTAGATTAAACACAAAAGATTCGACATCAGATTTAATTAGACATTAGGTTCAGATTAGACATGAAGAAGATTTGACTTCAGGTTTACATTAGATATGAAGACTCAGCTTTAGGTTTAGATTAGACATTAGGTTTAGATCCAATTTTAGGTTTAGAGACTAAAGATTCGACTTGAGATTTATTTAGATTAGACATTACGTTTAGCTTAGACATTATAGACCAATAAAACTGTTGTGTTGTTCATTCACGGACTTGTGCCTTTTGGAGTCTTGCCCTGTTCTTCAGAGCAAAACCAAGCTGTGCCTGGAGGCCCTATGAGCAAAGCACGGGGGTGTCAGTGAGATGCTGGGTGCACGGCTGCATCCCGGCTCAAATACAGTGTGTTCTGGTGCTGAATAGGGTCCAAGAGGTGCTCTGGCACCCTGCCGCTTTCTGAGGGTGTGCGAGGTTGGGGAAGGAGTTTACTCCCTTGGCTTGGAAGCCTTTGCCATCCAAATGGAGAAGGAGATTGGCCAGCAGCTCACCGCAGGGTTTGGGTGTGACATCAACACTGCCAAGTGTCCCTTGGAAGTGACACTGCTGTTTCCAAGCCAACACATCAGGCTGAAGCTTTCCGCACACAGGTACACACGTTTACACAGGCGTACCCACACAGGGCAGCACTCAGGCACACGCACACATGCATGCACACACATGTGGCAGACGCACACAGACCGCACTGAACACACATGTGCTGCATGTGTAGAGGTGCTGGTCTGTAACACGCCCCAGCTCCAGTGGCAGGGATTGTCCCATGTCACAATGGGGATGCACCTCACAGGCCTGGCTGATGCAACTCTTGCATTGGGCCAGGCCCCATTGTGAGGTGTGAGGTGTCCCAGGCTGTGTCTGCCCACAGGGCCAGCACAGCCCCAGGTCTGCTGCTGGTCACAGATGAGAGCTCCTGGTTTGGATCCCCAGCCTTGGATCCAGGCCCTGGATCCAGGACACAGGCCCTGTGTCGCCATGGCACCGCTGCTGCTGTTGCTGCTGCTGCTGGGCCTGGCCCCCGGCCTGGCCCGGCCCCTGAGGCCCTGCCCGGGGCCCTGCCGCTGCCGCGGGCGCCGCCTGGACTGCAGCAGCGCTGCCCTGGCCCGCGTGCCCCCGGCCACCCACCAACGGCCCTTCTCTGTGCTGTGAGTGCCCTGCAGCTCCGGGCGCTGCCCCGGGACACCCCGAGAGTGGCTCCAGGGCCCCCCGCTGCCTGTGGGGGGCTGAGGGGCAGCGCCGAGGGGGCAGCTCCAGGCCACAGCCTGGGGCAGGGGAAGGGTTTGTGCTGGGGGTGACGCTGCCAATGGCTTCTCTGCAGGGATTTCACTGGGAACGCGCTCGCCCTCATCCCCCCGCAGGCGTGGAAGGGATACCCGTGGGCTGAGAAGCTGTGAGTATCCACCAGCGTCAGACATGGCACAGGGGTTCCAGGATCCCCATCCCTCCACCGGGCTGCTGAGCCAAGGTTGTGCCGAGCACCGCACCAGTGCTTGCCACGTGCAGCCAAGGCCGAGCTGCTCAGCAAGGAGGGGTGTGAATCCCCAGAGCTGTTCCATGGCGAGCAGTGCCCTGGGCTGGGTACCTCCTGCCCTCCGGGGCCATCCCTGGGCCTGTGGAACCCGTGCTCGGGCTGCAGGCAGGGTCAGCAGGCTGGGAGCAAGCCCCTGCTCCTGCCGTGAGTGTGATGAGCCGTGGCAGGACCCGCAGAGAGGCTGCGGTGGCGCTGCTGCAGGGTTGTTCCCCTGACAGCTCCATTGCCCCTGAGAGCCGCGGGTGCCACTGCTTGTGTTCGTCCGTCTCTTGCAGAGTCCTCCAGCACAACAACCTGCGGGCAGTGAAGAGGCGCTCGCTGGAGGGGCTGCTCCTGCTGAGGCACCTGTAAGTATCCCCCTGCCCATGGTGGTGAGCACGGCCTCCCCCTGCCCTGGCCCTGCCCGCCCCAGGAAGGGCTTTATTCCTGCGGGCGGTATTGCGGCTGCAGCCAGAGCAGAGCAGGGTCTTGGTGCAGGGGAGGGCTCCGCAGGGATGCGCTGCGCTCCCATTGCCCCACGGCCAAGCAGGAGCAGGCGGCTGCTGCCCTTTCCCTGCACAGACCTGCACGAGGCCAAACCTTGTGCATTTGTCTCCTCTCAGCTCAGATGCCCCAGAGCTGCCTTGGAGGGAGCTCATGGTGCAGCTTCATTGCCCATGGAGAGGAGCAGGCACTTCCCATTCACCCACATGATGGGGCTGGGGGCTCTGGCTGAGCAGGCCATGAAACGCTCCCCACAAAGGTTCCTCTCTCCTTGTTTGCTGCAGAACAAGCCCAGGCAGCGAGTTCAGGCTGGAACAAGGAACCTTTTGGTTTCTAGAGCCAGGCCAGAGGACTCCTGCGCACAGCAGAGCAGGGCTGTGCAGGGAGGTGACGTTTAGGAGCTAGGGGAAATAGCCCCATGTTGGTCACACAGGGCGTTACAGCCTGTCCCTGAGGCCTCACACAAGAGGTGCTTGGGGCGTGCATAAAGAACCTGCTTTTACCAGAGATGAAAATCAGCCCTGAAATACCCCTGCTGGGATCAGAGCTGGGAGAACCTCTCTGAGGTGCAGTCACCCCCGTCAGGAGCGTGACCTCTGGTTACACACCACTGCAAGTCAGTGCCAGAGAGAAACCCCACGTGAAGTGAGGGCTATGGCACGTCTGTGCTGCCAATGTCAGAGCCCCTGAGAGGAACCAGGACAGCGCAAATGTCACCAGCGTTTTGTGTTCTCCTGTTAACAGGGATTTATCTTACAACAAAATCCAGCTGATCGAGGCGTGTGCTTTTGAGAACCTTCCTTTCCTGGAGACCATGTGAGTTATGGGAGTTCCTTCCTGGTGTGGTTAGTGAAGCCTGTTTGCATTTAGAACCTTCTGGTGCTACAAAAAGCACCTGTTATTTTTAGAACAAGGCCTCTGGTTTCTCCTGCTGAAGTAGCAGGCCAGCTCTGGAGCTCAGGGCATGGCTGGTGGCCACATCAGGATGGGGCCACGGCTTCTGCAAACACAGCAGGAATAGAAGCTGCGTCTTGAGTCTTGCTGTGTCCTGGAGCAGGCAGAGATGCAGCACGCATGCACTTCGTCTCCTCTCCTGGACAGGTTAACAAGCAGCAGGAGAGAAAATGGCAGTTTCCTCCCAGTTCCACCATGGATGTGGCTGTTTCCTACAGATCAGAGCTGCTTCACTCCAGCTTCCTGTGGGTCAGACCCAATTCATTTCTGTGCTCTCCTGTTTCCCCAGAAGCCTGGAGGGAAATCTCATCACCGAGATCCGGAGCGACACCTTCCGGGCATGGCACGGGATGCAGTTCCTCCAGACACTGTGAGTGTTCCAAGGGCTAAGGGGAGCTCAGAGCAGTGGCCCTTGTCACTGTGTTCTGCTCACCTCTTACCCCAAATAGGCAGCAGCATCAATGATGAATGACAACTCTGTCAGGCCACGGCTTTGCCTGGATGGGTGCAGGACCAGCGACAACGCTCATGGACAGTGGGAATGTGAGAAATAGGGAAAGCCCTGTTGGAGGGAAGCCACCAGAAGGTGCGAGCTGAGGAGGAAAGAAAGGGATGTGTTTTCCAGAAGCAGCACTTCTGGACTTTTGCTGTCTGGGCTGGAGATAGTCAGGACCTGATGTATGTTGTGAATCTGCCCATCAGCATCTGCCCCGGCCTGGAACCTTCACCCCAGGCCCTTCCTCACGCACGAAGCACTGAGCCCCTGCCACTGCTCTCATCCTGCACCCCCCACTCAAACGGGGTGTTGGTTCATTTCAGGGTCCTGAGCCATAACCCCCTGTCTGTTATCGAGGACACGTGGTTCTTCAAGCTGCCTTCAGTCACTCACCTGTAAGTATGGGCTCCTTGTTAACAGCTTACCATGGATCTTTCTTTGTGCCTCTGGGTGCCCCGTGGCCAGGAAAGCAGAGATCCAGCAGCAAATCCCACCCTTCTCCTGCTGGAGGCAGCGGCAGAGCCAGGCAAAGGCTGAGCAGTTCTGGTGTGTCCCAGCTGCAAAGCCAGCACGGAGCTGGGACATGGACTTGAACTTTTCTGCATCCATCTCCCATGGGATCTGCAGGATCCCTTCTGGTTCAGACCCATGGGTGGGAGCAGGACACAACAGCAAGGAGAGACGGTTTGCTGTCATTTCTCCTGGATTAGGTAGCAGCAGATCCCCCTGCGGCCAGCACAGCAAGCAGCAGGGACTGGGCTTGTTCGCGGAGCAAAGACTGGTGCCGCCACCTCAAATGTAATGTGTTTCTTGAAACCCTTGCAGGGACCTGGGTGCCACACGAGTGACTCGCCAGACGCTGCTCATGCTGCTCCTGAGAACGTCCCACTTGGAAACGCTGTGAGTGTGCAGGGGATGGCTCCCACCTCCAGCAGATCCCAGCTGCTGGGACAAAGGGTCTGCGTGGGGAACAAACCCAGCACCACAAAACTGTCCATTGGGACACAGGGAGTGAGGGGCAGTTTCCCAGAGCTGCAGCAGAGACTGAAGCAGACCCCTGATGCGCTTCTGGGTTGGAGTCGCTGCCCTGGGTCGCGATGCTGACTGTGCACAACCTCTGTTCTTTAGCAAGCTGTCCATCGACACGGCCTGCTGCCTCTGCCAGCACAAGCACAGCACCGAGACCCCGTGCAGGACCCTCAGCTTCGACTGCATGAGCGTGTGCAGCAGCACTGCTCCCCGCTGCGGTAACTGGCCCACAGCCCTGCCCATGTGCCCCAGCTATAGTGAACCTTCTGAGCCTGTGTCTGGCAGAAAGCTTCTTGTCACTGATGTGCTCTTGGTGTGTTACAGCTCCCCTGGCAGAGACACCAGAGCTCCTGAAGGGACCGGTGCCACCCAGGAAAGGGAACAGCAGCTCTGTGTTGAATCTCCAGCCTAAGGAGCCTTCCCTTAGGGAGCAGAGAACCGTCACGCTCTCAGTTCTCCTGAGCCTGAGCAGCCCCGATGCATCAGCACCTTCCTCTCAGCAGCTGTTGAGGCAGGAGGGCAACACCACCAAGGAGCTGATGCTGATGCTGCAGAGCATTCATCACAGGGGCTGGAGCAGCTCCACTGACACCAGGAGGTTCTATTTTCTAGCAGAGGAGCTCGTGGCACAGCTGAAGAACAAGCTGCACAAGGCCATGAGCATCCTGACTGTGAAAAGCCCCAGCACAGCCTGGCCAGCGCAGAGGGACAAGGGGCAGGAGGTGGCAGTAGGGGAGGGAGGAAGAGCCATAAGCTGGCATCAACAGGAGCCTGGCTTAGGTTTGACCCTGTCAGAGTCCGTCTTATGGGAAGCAGTGCGGAGTATGAACCTCAGTGACATCCTCCCAGTCTCCAGCCACCAGAGAACACCCACCCCTGCTGCAGCACAGCCCCCTACACAATACCCAACAGAGGCCTCGCATCTCACCCGGTCTGGCGAGAGTCAGGATCATTCTGACACCATGGAGCAGACCAACACGACTGACAGGATGGAGAATGAGGATAGTGCAGAAGATGAGGAGGAGGCACCATCCCCAACACAGGACTCTGCTGGGACAGATGAGGAGCAGAAGCAGCAGGACACTGATGGGACAGTGGGCAGCAGGGCTGCAGAAGAGCCCGCAGCAGCAGAGGGTAGAGCAGAGCAGAGACTGAGCATTATCCAGTATTTCTATGCTCTGCTGGCTAAAAACGGCCCCCCTGCTGCCAGCAGCACACCAAAGGACACAGCTGCAGCAGAGCACTCCTCTGTAGGCGGGAGACCACCCACCGCCCCTGCAAGCACCACCACACCCGGGCAGCACAAGGAGCAGGAACCCCCGACTCCAACTGCACAGGGCAGCTCCAGCGCCCCGGGCAGAGCAGCCAAGCGAGGACCCCCCTTTGACACCCTGCTCAGCCGCCACCTCCACTCTCTGGTGCCAGATGGAGCCCTGCGCAGGTTCATGGCACAGGAGGCTCGAGCCCTGCGGGGGGACTGTGGCCTGCCCCAGCTCCAGCAGGCCTGCGCCAAGATGGTCTCGAGGACGGGGCTGCTCCTGAAGCTGCTGAGTGAGAGGCAGCGTGGCCCGGAGCCCTCTGACCTCCTTGAGCAGTGTGTGCGGGAGGAGGATGCCGGCACCTCTCGTCCCCATGCCCAAGTCCAGCCCAGGAGGATGGACAGTGAATCTGCAGAGACGGTAGGAGAGAGCGGGGCATGGCTGCGTGTGTGTGTCTGGGCAGTGGGGTATGGAAGGGGCCTCCCTTTCCTCCTCCCCTCCCCTGTCCTCCCTTCCCCGCTCCTCTCCTCCCTGATGCACTCTTCTTTTCTCCTAGGAGATGGCCAATCACACCTCTGTTCGCTGGCTGTGGCTGGTGCTGCCGTTCTCGCTGTTTGCTCTGGTGAACCTCATCCTGTCCCTTGCTCTCCTGGTGCAGCGCTCTTTCAAGGTGAGCCAAGGACTCGTTTGGCAGAGCGCTGCCAGCCAAACCCTGGGGCTGGAGAGCACAGGGGCAGGGGGGTGCTCCCACAGTGCTCATGGGGCCCGGGTGCTGCTGCAGATACCTGTGGATGTGC
The DNA here is from genome assembly GCF_033783945.1 of Neopsephotus bourkii. Classification (NCBI taxonomy): domain Eukaryota; kingdom Metazoa; phylum Chordata; class Aves; order Psittaciformes; family Psittacidae; genus Neopsephotus; species Neopsephotus bourkii. Next base: position 26,168 of record NW_026900763.1, on the reverse strand, counting down.
TGGCGAGCACAAGAGATGTTTTCCCAGACTTGGAGCTCATTGTGGTACCCCACCCTGGAGCCTGAAGGTGTTCAGAGCTGCTGGGAGCAGCTTGTCCTGGCTCCTGCCAGGGTCTGTCCCCAGCTCTGCTGGGCATCTTCCCAGTAGCTCCTTCCTTCAGGGGGGCTGCAGCTCCCTCTCATCACAGCCTCTGCCATCAGCCCTTACCAGGCTCTAGCCTGCAATCCCTCACCCCAAGCATCCCCTCCCCAGCTCCTGTCCTGGCCCTGCTCTGTTGCAGCACCCGTTGCTTCCAGCCATGCAGCAATGCCCCTGCTCCCTGCCCTGAGCCCATACCCAGCCTTTCTGCATGGTGCTGCGGCTCCGGTGTGTCGGGGCCGTGCCTGGGCACAGGGCGGGGGCCCGATCGTTGCTGTGGAGTTTGAACCTCCCTTTGGGGCCCTTCTCCTCCAAAGAGACAAATGAGCTTTCATGTCTTTAGAAGGCATGCTGCGTGTTGCAGGCGCGGGGGGGAGCCTGCAGAGCTCTGTGCAGAGGAGAAAGGTAGAAATTAACAAGGCTGAGGAGAACTCTGGGTCATTCCAGAGGCAGGGAGCAGTGGGGAGCTGGGCAGGGAGGCATGGAGGGCTCTTCTTAAAGGCGTGGCTGCTGGCACAGCCTTGCACGTGTGTAGAAGGCACTGGGCTGGAGGAAGAACCTTCCGGCTCCCCCATGCTGCAGAATTCCATGTGGAAACCTCCATGTTCCGAGTCTCTGTCTCTCTGTCACTAGGTCTCTGCCGAGGAAGATGACGAGGATTCCCAAGGCAGCAGGAGACGGCGCCTGAAGCGGTAATTCCTGCCCTGCCCTGCCCCAGCAGGCTCTGCTCCAGCAGCACCCAGCCCTGTCCAGAGCCCCCAGAACTCCTCCAGCACTGGAGGAGTTCATCCTTTGCTTCTCATCCTTCTGCTCCTGCCTGTTTCCAGGTGCTTTCAGAAGCTGCGGCGCAAGTGGTGGCGCAGAAGAAAAGCCACTAAGAGGGACAAGAAGGTAAGGGCAGGAGCAGGCGCCAGTTCTATCCCTCTACCCCGTCCCTGCCTCAGCCCTGCTTCTCACCTCTCCAATCCCTGCCCTGCAGAAGGCGTCCCTGGCTCAGCTCGATCCTCAGGAGTCAGCTTCGGAGAAGGTGCTCTTTGACATAAGGTAAATGTGATGGTGACAATGCTGGTGCCGAGTTCAGCTCTTGTTCCATGTAGGAACTGCTGAGGGTTTCCTTGATGTTGCTTCCTTGGCTATATCCTTAGATGCTCTTTCCTTGCTGTTATTTTCTTGGCTGTTATTTCCCAGCTCTTATTTCCTTGATGTTCACAGAAGCACAGACTCACCGAGTGGTTTGGGTTGGGAGGGAGCTTAAAGCTCACTCAGTTCCAACTCCCTACCCAGTGAATTTTGTGACATTGCTGTTATGTCCTTGCTGTCACTTCAGCGATCCCAGAACCTGGTCAGTCGTTCCCAGTGCGGTGTCATCAGAGGAAAATGAGCTTTTGCTTCCCTCAAAAGTGCCCCAAGCCCCATCGTGATGGTCCTTATCCATGGAGCAGGACAGAAGTTCTTTGAAGCCACCAATAAAAGTGTTGGGTTGCTCGTTCTCCCCGTGTCCTGTGAGTTGACAGACGCACGCATGCCTCTGTGTGTGTGCACACAGGTGGTGTAGCACTGGGAGGGCCATTAACAGCCGGAGCAGTTGAAGCTCTGCTGCCAAGTGTGTGTGCTTGCACACGTATGTGCCTGCGTGTGAGAACACGCGTGCAGCACATGTGTGTGTGCATGTGGGGGATCGTGGCCGCTCGGGTCCCTTAAGGCAGCTGCCCCCTCTTTGGGTGACTTCTGCTCCGCTCAGGCCAGTTTGGTCGGCTCCACCCTCTTTGGGTCCCTTCAGCTCCACTCGGGTCCCTTCGGTCAGCTCTGTCCCCTCTGGGAGGCTTTGGCTTCGCTCAGCTCCCTTTGGGCAAAAGCGGGTATTCCCTCACTTTTGCCTTATAAATGTGATAAACACATGAATGTATTGGCTTTCGCAAATCAGAGGTGTTGCTGTGTGGATGTAACTGTATGAGCTCACAAAGCTCGCTAAAGACACAAGATTAGACAACTACTTGGAAATGGGCAGAACTCTTGAGCAAAACGGAGTTGCATAGCAAAAGAATTTGTCAAGGTAAAACAAAAGGCGGGATGTGGGGCAGGGCCGGCTTGATAAAGAAATGCTACTGCCTGGAAAACACAGGGTTAGAGTACTTTTAGCCTAACTTAGGTCAAAGATAACAGTGTTCAAGTCTGTGGCCCCACTAAACATGATTAAATTGTTTCACACCATCCTTCTAAAGTACCTTTAGCTTAACTTAGATCTGATAAGCGGAGAGACTCCACAACTTGTTACAGCTGTAAAGTAGGTATGCTTTATTCAGCTGAGGCGCACGGGGCATAGCTCCTCCAAAGGCAGGCCCGCCACAATCTCATCTCTCCCCTCATTTATTATTTAAAATTATACATATTCATTAGGTTACACAACACGCCTATACGTATTCCAGCATCTGCTCCTGGCCATCCTGCAGCACAGTGAGCAGAGCATGAAATGTTTGGCCTCTGCTAACACAGCTGAAGAGGCAGGACAGAAAACTGCAGCCAGGCCTCTTGTGCAGGCTGTGAGGTCCGCAACGATACCACCAGCGCTGCTCTTGCTCCTTGCTTTTCCACCTTAAATTCCCAGGCACAGAGTCTCAACCCCAGAGTCTCAGCCCCAGTCTCATCTCAGAGTATGAGCCCTGCAGTCTTAGCCACAGAGCCTGCGCCACAGAGTCTCAGCTACAGTCTCAGCCCCAAAGTCTGAATCCCAGAGTCTTAGTCATAGTCGCAACAACAGTCTCAGCTCCAGACTCTCAGCGCCAGCATCTTAGCCTCCCAGTCTGAGCCCCACAGTCTCAGTCACAGTCAGAGTCTGACAGTATCAGCTCCACAGTCTGAAGCCCAGAGTCTTAGCAATAGAATCTCATCAACAGTCTCACCCCCAGCATCTCAGACCCAGACTGTCAGCCAGTCTCAGCCCCAGAGTCTGCTCTCTCCACACCAAACACCCCCATTGGCAGACTGGTGATGCCTCAATTTCTCTGCCTCCCCAACACCCCCCTTTCTCTCTCCCTCTCTCCTCTGAAAGTTGCTAAGTAACACGAGGCCCACCTCGACTTCTCCTGAAGCCACAGAGCTCAGGTGGAGTCTAACTGTGAGACAGTGAACATTTGCAGAATATTTGTTCCGTTAAAGCTGGTGTTTCTGTAGGGACCTCGGGTGTTATCTCAGCTGAATGAGCACAGAAGGGCTTTTGAGGGAGATTGAGCTGAGCTCTTAGGCAGAAGCTCTTCCCTGTGAGGGTGCTGAGGCGCTGGCACAGGGTGCCCAGAGAAGCTGTGGCTGCCCCATCCCTGGCAGTGTTCAAGGCCAAGTTGGACACAGGGGCTTGGAGCAAGCTGCTCTAGGGGAAGGGGTCCCTGCCCGTGGCAGAGGGTAGCAACAGGAGAAGCTTTAAGGTCCCTTCCATCCCTGGTCTCTTTCACAGGAAGGAACAGAGCCTTTACCACTTCTTTGGGCAACCTGTTGCAGTGCTTCTACCTTTCAAAGCAGAATCTGCTGCTGCTATCCACTGCCACTGTTTCTTGGTTGCACTGGCACTTTTCCTGTTCACTGGGGAGGGAATGGGTTGTTCCTCTGTTCTGGTGCATTTGGCCACATAGAAATGAGGCTCCTGGGCTCTGCGATGTCCACATGCTATGGGGTAAAGCATCCTCTCTGGAGGTGCTCACCTCTGCCAGGAAGCTTCTCTTACAGAGGCTGCCCTCTGCCCCTTCCCAGCCACCTCGACCTGAGCCAGCTCCTCTGGACTGGCCTTTTGAACTGGTTCTGCTTCTCCTTCCAGTGTGAATCCAGCACTTCTTAACCCCTCAAGCACCCCTGGCATCCCGTCCATAGCAGCTCCCAGGAGTCCCACTCTCTGCCCTTACTTTAGGAGCTGTCAGCACATCTGCCTGGGGCTGCTGATAGCACTGAGATACAGGTACTGGGAGGGCAGAGCATCCTGGTGTTCCCAGCTCCTGTTGCACATCTCCCATCTGCCTGTTGCAGATCTCTGGCTTGGGGAACCCTCATCCCTGGCAATCCCCACCGCTTCCTCCCTGCCCTGCTCCTTCCTCTCCTCCTGCACACCCCCAACACTGCAGAAGCCATCTGGGGAGTCACCACCTTCCGTCCCCTTCTCAGCATGTGTTTCTCTAGATACACACACACATTCACAAACCCAAAAGAGCTCACTCTGGAGCCTGAAGAACTTCCGTTGCGCTTTGAAAAGCAATCAGGAGAGCTCAGCCCTGTTTTCCAGCCATCTCCAGGCCCGAGCACCCCTGATCCCAGCAGTGAAGCACTGCGAATGGGGAGGAGAATATCCCAGCGCGAGGCTGGAGATGTCCGCTCCTTCCGATGTTATTTGCCAGGCCTGGACACTAGGGGAAGGAGAATTCACCTTCAGTTAAAGATGATGCAGGGAGGGGAGAGAGAAAAGGAGAGGATAAAGAGAAGATGTGGTTCCCCAGATTCAATCAGCCAGAAGAAATGAGGTGCTGGTGCCCTCTAATTTTTAGATTCACAGATTTGAGGGCCAGAGGGGACCGTGATGCTCATCTGGCCCGACAGTCTGTAGGATGTAAAAGCCACTTGAAGCCAGACAGTGCCACCAGCTTTTTAGAAGCAACAGCAAGCACTGGCGAGCTTATAAAGACTGTGATTCTCCCAAGGTAGAGGGATGTGCGAATCCCAGCACATCCCAGGTACAGAGGAGGCCAGATACATCCACCCCAGTGGGTTCCAGCTGAACAGGCAATAGCACTAGGGGAAAGAAAACATCCTTTCCCTTCTGTGCCAGGCAATTCCTTTGCCCAGCAAAGAGGGGTAAGCAAGCACGGAGGAAAAAAAAGCCACCCCTTCCTTGTGTTTTCCTTTTGAACCTTGCCTGGAAAGGGGATCCCAGCCCCGGGGTATCTCTTGGCTGCTTTGGTGTAGGACACCACAGTTTGCAGCCCTGCAGCCTTTCAGCAATGGGAGCTGAGCCCAGCCCTGAGCCAGATCCCGAGCTCCTCACTCAGCCTGCAGCTCCGCGGAGGTGTAGTCATTGACTGCAGTGTGAGTTGTTTCTCTGAAGATGGAGCCAGGCAGCATAAAACATCGATAAAGAGCTCAGGATGCATCCCTTTAATGAGCTGAGATTGTAAGACACTGACGGAGCTTGCCAGGAGCTGCCCATTCTGTCAGGAGGAGGAGATCCTGCTGGACAAGGGTTAAGTGGGTCCTGCTGACTCATTGGTGCAGATGGCTCTGGCCCCATGTGAGCCAGGAGGGGGACAGCATTCAGCACAGGGGCTGAGCTGCTGCCCCAGCATGGTAAACACAATGGACGGGGCACATCAAACCGGGTTTCACTTCATTCCCCATGTCCCATTGAGTACAGTGAGCACCAGACATTGGGCAAAGCTGAGGAGCGCCCACAGGCTCCCTGTGCTCCTGCGGCAGCTCTTCTTTGACAAAACACATTTATCCCTGCAAGATGCCCTCCCCAAACCCACATCAATGTCCCAGCAGAGGAACCAGAGCAAAGGTGTGACTCAAGCAGCAAGTGTGGCTCCAACCACGAGGCAGAGACCTCAGCCCTGAGCTCCTTGGGAACCAGAGCAGGGAGAGAAGCTGGATGGGGCACTGGCTGCCTGCCATTAACATGTCTCATAGAACTACAGGCTGGTTTGGGTTGATGGGATCTTACAGCTCATCCAGTTCCAACCCCTGCCACGGGCAGGGACACCTTGCACTAGAGCTCTTACTCCAGGCCCAGTCCAGCCTGGCCTTGAACAGGCAGACAGCTCTGGCGCTGGATCCATCACAGCCATCCAGCTGCCTGGAGTCCTTCCTTTGGGAGGCAGAGGGCACAGAGCTGAAAGCTTCTCATTCCCATTAGAATCACAGAATCATAGAACAGTTAGGGTTGGAAAGGACCTTAAGATCATCAAGTTCCAACCCCCCTGCCATGGGCAGGGACACCTTGCACTAAACCGTATCACCCAAGGCCTCGTCCAACCTGGCCTTGAACACTGCCAGGGATGGAGCATTCACAGCCTCCCTGGGCAACCCATCCCAGTGCCTCAGCACCCTAACAGGAAAGAATTTCCTCCTTATATCCAATCTAAACTTCCCCTGTTTAAGTTTTAACCCATTACCCCTTGTCCTGTCACTACAGTCCCCAGTGAAGAGTCCCTCCCCAGCATCCCTATAGGCCCCCTTCAGATACTGGAAGCTGCTCTGAGGTCTCCACACAGCCTTTTCCAGGCTGAACAGCCCCAACTTTCTCAGCCGATCTTCAGGAGGTGCTCCAGTCCCCTGATCATCCTCGTGGCCTCCTCTGGACTTGTTCCAACAGTTCCATGTCCTTTTTATGCACCTACCATGGAACCAAGTAACAAAGGGTTTGCACCCTCTGGGTCCTGAGCATTCCCAGAAAGCCCATGGAGCACCTGTCCCTCTTGCCAGGCCTGATCCTAAGTCCACAGGCCACAAGCTTTTCCTCCAACCTTTGTCTGTCCAGCACCTCCAATCCCCAGCTCGATGGGGATGGGATGCTCTCACCACTCTCTTCTGTCCCCAGACCCTCAGAACCATCTCTCTCCCTGGCTTCCATACTCCATGCTCCCTGGGATGCTTCTCCACCACCCTGATCTTTCCTGGGGGCAGTCACCAACTGCTGTTCCAGGTCTTCCTTGGGCTTCCCAGAGGTCCCAGCCTGAGCTCCACCACGTGTTCTCCTGCTCAGCTCCTCACAGTCCAGCCAGTCCACGCCCCCAGCAACAAATGTACCTGACCCGAGCATCCTCTCTTGCCTGGGTACCAACTTCTCGCCCCCCCAAGCCCTCTCATGTGGACTGAGCATCACGCATTCCCTGGGAATGGAGGTGGCGGATGGGGAGGGGTCAGCTCCCCCCATGGGCACTTTGGGTTCCCATTTCAGTGTCACTTTAACTGGAGTGTGTGTGCAGGGCTGGAAGGCTCCGTATTAAATTGCCAATCTGACCGCGTGCTGCCGGGAGGTGGCCGTAGCTGAGCAACACCACCCCACAGCCACTTGTGGGCTGGGGACTCCTCTGCTGGCTGCTCCTTGGAGTGCCTCTCTCTCTCTCTCTCTCTCTCTCAACTTCCTCACGGAGTTCTGTCAGTAGAAACCAGAACCACTGAAGTTGAGGCCCTTGGCTCTGAATCTGGCTCCTTGCAGCAGCAGTGATGCTTTCAGGACTTGTAGCCTGAACCAGACATTAGTGTGGGTGACATCAGGGTGCAAAGAGTCTGTCACCAGGCAAAATCAACAGGGGGAGGCCTGTCTGAGAGTGGTAGTTGTGCTGACCGTGCCCTGGGGCTGTGGCAGGCACTGGTGGTGACTGTGACCCTGGTCCCTCGCTTCGGGGCCGGGCGGGCACGTGCCGCGCTATGGGCTGGAGTGGCTGGTGAGGAACAGCTACGAGGGCAGAAGCAGCAGGTGATGCACCCGCGCATCCTCTGGGATGCTGACATCTCCCGCCAGGCCCAGGTGCCCTCCGTGGACTGCCGGAGCTTCCTGGAGATGGATGCGGGGCTGAAGGAATTCCTGCAGAACTTCCTGCTTTGTGGCATCGCTTTTGTGGAGAATGAATGTGGCACCCAGCAAAGAGGACCCAGCAATGGTGGCAGAAAGGATCAGCTTGATGAGGTAACAGGGGCTGCCCTGGGAATGGCACTGGCAGCTTTGTCAGGAGCTGGGAAGGGCAGACTGCTCAGTTCTTTGGGAAGGTGCTGCTGCCTTGTCCTGTGTGTCGTGCAGCGGGGTCTGGTTTGCAAAGCAAAGGTCTGGGTCTTCCACACCCTCTGGCCACTGTGCTTGAACCGAACTGGAGTGTTGCACTGTGGGATCTGCCCCTTCCTAGGTGAGAGTCTGGATCATGAGGCTGTGGAGCTGCCCTGGGAGAGTGTGGTGACTTTTGTGACAGTGGGGCTGCGTGCAGAGAGGAGGAACTGGAGGAAGTGGCCTGTCTGGGAAGAGCAGAGCTTTGCAAAGAGAGGCATTTGCTGTTATGGCTTGGAAGGTTGGGAGGGCAGCCCTGGCCCTGGGAGCCAGGGGGATCAGCAGCAGTTTGTTTCTGCTGTGTTTCAAACAGCCCAACAGCATGGCAGGATAGGCTTTGTGTTTCAAGTCTTGTCCAAGCTGCAGGAGCACTTTAACTTGCCTTATGCCACTGGGATGGCTTCTAATGAGTAGAAACAAATAGAAAGGAGGGGTTCCAAGGAATATCCAGGCAGCTTTTTGCTCCAGGTACCCTTAGCCCCTGAGCACTCTTGTCCCTCTGTCTGTCTCCTTCTGTGCATGTTGCAGGGGGGAAGGTGGCTGAAAACGCAAGATCCTGAGGAGAGAAGTGGGCTTGGTGGTGGGTGGGTGCAGGCAGGGGCTGGTTGTGCCCTGGCAGCTCCTCGTGCTGCTCAGGGGCTTCCTTGCTCTGACAGTTGCCATGAGTGCCAGAACTGTAGAACTCATCAGCTCTTTTTGTATCTTTCACTTGGAAGCAATAGCCTTCAGGTAGGGAACCTTCCACTGCAGGCAGCTGAAGTGCATCAAGCAAAGGCAACCTGGGCTTCATTAGTAGGGCTAACCATGAATGCTTGTAGTTCTGCAAAGTCAGAGTTGTGCAGGAAGAACATGGATTTCTGGCTTTCCTGAGCCCCCATCTCTGCCAGAAATCCTTTCTTCCCAGCCTCTTCCAGTCTTGCTTCCAAAACGCTTGAGTCTTTGACCTGTTTCTCAGTGAAATGAGGTGTTTTTCAGGAAAGATGTGTTCATTTCAATGTCTGCTTCCTGCCCGCTGCTTTGGCTGAAACCTGACAAGTCTCAGGTTAAGTTACTGCAAAGGGTAAAGGATGGAAAACCCCCAAGCTATGGGAAAGACTGCAACATTATTCAGCTCCTGAGGTACCAAAGAGCCTGCCCAGAAAAGTGGCTTCCTCTGAGTCCTGAGCTGCAGGAGGAGGTTGTTGCCTTGGAGGCACAGAGCGGCCTTTGCTCCAGTGCTCCTGCACTGCCTTTGTAAGGGTGAATGGAGCACCCAGGTGAAAAGGTGCTGGTGACTGTGGAGGTGGAGGTGCTGCCCCATCCCCTGCTGTGGGACTGGGTTCAGAGGCCCTGAAGGGAGAGCAGAAGGCAAAGGCTTTCCCAGAGGGTAACAGTTCATTTTCTAACAAGGGAAGGTGGCTGGAGGCAGCTCCTGGGTGTTTGCTTCTAACAGCACAATGCTGCCTTGCTTGGACAGAGGGAAAGAGAAGCTTCCGAGCAGTAATGGTAGGACAGGAGCTGAGTTGGATGGTTTCCCACTAGGGAGGGATGTGCCTGTGGGTAAGATGCTTGCTGGGGACTCCTCCAGGCTTTCCAAAGGGCCTTTAATGTGTTGCCTTGTTAGGAGACCATAATGTATGTGCCTTCGAATGAGAGTCACCCTGGACACCCTTGTACTTCCCGACAACTTCGACAGTACAACCAGCATTTCTTTACTGTCCTCCTGTTCTGAGATGGTGTAGATTAGGCCTCAAGAGGTGGCAGGCAGAGCTGTTGATTGCTGGTCTGTCTCTGTTCCCTGGCAGGCCTCAGTGAAACCAGAAGGGTGGTTGCATGCACCTGCACCTGATGGGGAGCACCTTCTGGCCCCGGGACAGGCAGCCCAAGTGTCTTCATGCTCTGGTTTCTCTTGCCCATGCAGCATCCACGTGTTCCAGTGCCTGAAGCACAAGGGCAGGAGCGGGCGGATGCTGCTGGTGGATGGTTTCTGTGCGGCAGAGCAGGTTCTCCAGCGCTTCCCAGACCAATTGGAGCTGCTCCCCAAGGTCCCGCTGGAGCAGGAGGATGTCGAGACTGTCACGACATGATTGGAATTGGGCTAGTTCTCAGTGTCTGCCCCTGAAGAAGGAGCTTTATCTCCTCAGGTAACACCCATGGGAGGCCTCTTGCGAATGGGGAGGAGAGGGGATTGTGGCAGAGAGTGGAGGGGTTTCAGGAGGTATCCTAAACTAAAATGGCACCTTCTAGTGGAAGGTGTCCCTGCCCGGGACAGGGCTTGGAACTGGATGAACTTTAAGGTCCTTTCCAACCCAAACCAGGCTGTGGTTCTATGAAAAAACAATCTGTATTTGAGGGGCAGCAGTGAAGCCACAGGAACAGCCCAGGTTTCTTCCTGGGCTGTGCACTGCTGCTTTAGAGGAGGTGTCAGAGGCACCCATACAAGGATGGGTGTCAGTGCTGAGCTCTGGCTTTTCGCTCCTCTCATCCTCACTTCAGCTCCATGCCTCCATCTCCATTTGTTTGAGAGGCAGTAGGATTCAGCCCTTCCAAAGGGAATTTGGGCTGCTTTCTGCACCTCCAGCCTGGCTTAGTGCAGGAGCCTGTCCAGCACTGCTTTGCACTTTAATTCTGACAGCCTGTGGCCTCGCCCTTTGCTGTGGCACATCCTTCCATGGACACCAGCAGGAACAGTTGTGCACTTGGTAGCATACTCCTTGCTCCCAGTGCTGGGTGTTCTCCTGACAGTCCTGCACTTGCAGTGTAACCTCTCCTGTCCTCTCTCTGGCTTCCCTTAAACACTGCCTCATCCCCCAGGCTCCTGCGGTTCCCTGTGGGAATACCTGGCTGTGCTCCTGGAGCCACGGGGGCAGTCTCTGACCTCTTCTTTGCTTGTAGATACAACAGCTACGCTCGTGCTGTCATCAGCACGGCGCCGTCCGACGTTGTGCACCGCTGGTACGCTGCTCACCGCAGCCTCACCACTGAGCTCCGGAGACCAGAGAATGAGCCCTGGGTCAAAGTGAAGGCAGGCAAGGTAGGGCTTGGAGCTGGGAGACTCGCCTGGGTTTTGTGCAGGGGGGGAAGCATGGTCCTTTGGATGTGCTTGCTGCCACTGAGGTGGCTGCTTCAGGCAAGCTCCACATACTGCAGCTTGCTTCGCAGCTCTTCTAAGGTGGCCTGTATTACAGTACTGGCATCTCCTGTTGGGGGGACGTGTTCCTCCTGTTGTACAAGAATATGAGCTTCCAGGTAAGGCAGAAATGTGCAGTTCAAACCCTGCCTCAGAGGAAGGTTAGGCCCAGCTAGAGGAGGGGAGAAAGATCTCAGTCGCTGCAGTGAGGATCCTCAGAAGCAGAGGGGCTGGGAACACCTAGTGTTCGACCTCTAACTTCCCCCAGAAGAAGCTTCCAGTGTGTTGGAAATCCAGAGGTGTAGGAAGCTGAATTTACTTCTGCTCTGAGGTTATCTTTGAACCCTCACATTGTCAGGGAGTCACAAGAGACCTGGGCAGTGTCCCAGAAGCAGCTAAGATGCCTTAGCACACCTTGGTATTGGAAGGAAAAAGCTCTGCCCTGTGCTCTGAAAGGCTGATGCTGGGTTCAGCATTGGAGGAGCTTGAAGAGCTGGAGCCACAGTTGTAGACCTGAAGGTGTTGCAGTGCATAGCTTCTTCCTTCAGCTGTGTCTGCTTGAAGGGTTTTATTCCTTCAGGGGCTAGATTCAGCCTGAGCCCAGGGCCCCAGAAATGAAAGGGTCCAGGGGGGAAAAGGATGATCTTAGAGCCCCCCAACCCTTGTGTTCCTGAGGATGCTGGGGGGAAGTGACACTCTAGAGGGAAGAGATGGCCCCTTTGCTGCTGATGAACTATTGCCGGCCTCTCCAGTAGAAAAGCCAAGGAAGAGCCCAGAATGCGTCCCTGTGCTTTGCCTCCTTCGTGTTTAACTCCTGGTGAGCGGCAGAGCAGAACTGCTGCTTCAGGTAGAGCAGCTGTGCTAGATCCCTTGAAACATCTGGCTGTGGGCTTGTGCTGTGTGACAGTGGGGGGCAGGAGTGCTCATGCCCCCCCTGGCAAACCCTCCCCTGCTGTTCCAGTCTTGAGGGACCTCCAGCTTTCAGAGCTGTCCTGCCAGAGGGTCCTGGCCATGGTGGCTGCCCTGCTGATGGCCTCCTCTGCTGCTGCAGGCCCTGTTCATAGAGAGCTGCCGTGTCCTGCACGGGCGGGAGGCGTTCCCCGGGTACCGCCAGCTCTGCGGCTGCTCCCTGATGAGGGACGATGTGCTCAGCACCGCGCCTGCTGGGACTCCAGGCTGAGCCCGGCCCCGTGCACGGGGACCTGCTGGTGTCACCCTGACGGTGCTGCACACACCTGGAGCCCCAACACCCTCTCTGAGCCATTCCCGGTGCCTGCTCAGGAGAGGGAGGAGGCGGAAGCCAAAGGGAATTGGGGGAGCTCTGGGGGACCCTGTTCTGCCTTTGAGCACAGCCACCTCTTGCTGTCTGCCCCCAGCCTGGCTGCTCCAGCCCCTCAGACTGTCTTGGCTCTGCACAGCAGGGCTGATCACTCCGTGGGAAGTGCTCCTCCAACCCAGTGCCTTCAGGGTTTGGGCTCTTTGCATTTATCCCTGTTGTTGAGCCTACTGCCAGCTGGAGTTCCAGGTTTTTGGGTTGTTTTCTTCAGCAGAGCACAGTGGAAATCTCTGGGGCCTTGTCTCACCCCAGGCTGGAGTTCAGCCCTTCTAGGGAAAAGGAAAATCTTTGGCCCCTATTTGATGTGAACATGGCATTACTCAAACTGAGGGCTGTTGGCAAATTTCAGTGGCTTCTTAAACGTAGCACGTACCCCGAGAGCAGTGACTGATACAAACCATGCTGGTGGAGAGGTGGCCTGCAAAGGGAGAACCCCCTCTTGGGAGGGCTTTTCTGGAGAGGTTTAGGTTAGAGGGAACAGGGGAAGTAGCAAGAGCTGCATGTTGGGAAGAAGAGCTGTGTTAGATGAGGGATGGAGGTCTCGTGTTCCCTTGACTTCCAGTAACACAATGTGTGTGCTCTTGTTCTTGAATTGAGGGCGAAGGCTCGGGAGCCACAGGATTTGCTGTCAGATCTCCCACTGTGCCTGCTCCTTCACCTTCCCTGAAGAAGGGCTTTGGGTAATGTTGTCATTTCACCAGCTGCTGGATGGGGCTGACCAGTCTGGGGGGCGTTTTCCCCAGGTCCTCCTGCCTATGGAGGCAGTGAACACAGAGGGGCCTTTTGGCACCTGGGGGATAAACTGGTCTGGCACATCAGAGGGATGCAGTGTAAGGAACACAGGCAAATCCTATTGTCATTAGAAACACTGGAATTCTAGAAACATGGGAATTTAAGAACCAAGAGGGGATTTTAGGATTTGTGTCTGCTGTGCTATGGTAGACCTTAAACCAGGGCTGGTCCCTTTCACCCCTGGCCCTCCTGTGCAAGCAGGATGCTCTTGTGTCCAGGGCCCAAGTGCTACATTTGCTGCCTTCATTTTTGAGGAGGAAGCCAGCAGGAGCCTGCTGCCCTTCCCATTTACGTGATGCTCATAGGCAAAGCTGCCATTGTTATCTTTGATTGCTGGCTGTTTCCAGGCTGAAAGTAAAAGGAAGGAACTTTACTCTTTCCAGTTTGTCCTTCCCCAGAACTGGGTGTTTTTTGAGACCTTCAGCTTTCCCTGAGCAGGGAAAATCCTATGGAGCCATGGAGGTGTCCAGGGGTTGTTCTGCCCACCCTGAGCTGCAAGTCTGCATCCTGAGAGAGGAAGATGCCTGTTGCTGGCTCCCAGCTCCTTCCTGGGCCCTGCAGAGGTTTGTGACCAGCAGCTTCCACCCCTGTGACCATGCCCTGGGCCAGGAGACGCAGGCACTCCCCACGGGATGGCCACTTCCTGCATCCCAGTCCTCTCCAGTAAGTGCAGGAGGGTCTGAGCACAGGGCTGGGGACCAAAGGGTGCTGAGAAGAGGGGGTTCAACGAGGCCTCTCTGCAGCACCCATGCCCTGGGGCTTGGGGGTATTCCTGGGCATGTGAAAGGAGGCATTTCCTGCTGGGAAGAGTTCTCTTGTGCTGTGCTTTCATGAAAGCAAGCACCTCACTGGCTGTTTGCCTTTAGGTACTAGAGAAGTGTGTGGTTCCCCTGAGCTGGAGCAAAGATGGATTGATTGTGGCCATGCACAGCTCTTCCCTGAGAACACGTCCCTGCTGCTGCTCACTGACAGTGTCACCTCCAGGTGCAGACCCAGCCAGGACACATCACCCAGGCAAGTGCAGGCCATGTGAGGGGGGGCAGCAGTAATTGGGCTGACAGCGATGGCCCTGGCCATGCTCGTGGGCAGGAAGCATGGGGTGAGAGCTGGGACGTGTTGTGTTCCCCTGTAGGTGATGGGCTCTGTTATGAAGGTTGGTGCTTCACGGTGTCATGGGCATTGCTTACATAGCTGCATTTTAGCATTTGTACACTTTTAATCCCTGTTTGTTACTCTTGGTGCTGTGCAAATCCTTATCACAGTTCTCTTAGGGCTTCTGAAGCCCTGCTGGAGCTGGAGGAATGCTTAAATCCTTCATCTTCCACTTCCCAGTGAGCCTTGTCCTGCCTTTGCTGCCCATGACAAGGTCCCCATCTCAGAGCTGGGGGCAGGCTTCCCCTGCTGCTGCTGGGTGATGCTGCTTTAGCAGCGCTGAGCCCTGGTGCTCCCACCTCCTGCCCTGGTGTCACTCGAGGCTCCAAAACAGGATCACAGAAGGGTCCCAGACACTCCCCCTCTTGCCCAGGTCCCACCACCAGCAGCTGGAGCAGTCTGTGAGCTGGGCCCACAATGAACCCCTGTGCTGCACCGGGGCCCGAGGAAGAGTCACCAGCTCCTCCCTGGCTGAGCTGACAGCCCTGGCACTGAGCGGAGCCGTGGTGACCATCAGCCCCAGCTTCAGCTCCTCTGCTGTGACCCAGAGATGCTGTCGCCCGGCTGGCGCTGGCAGAGCCTCAGCTCCATCCTGCTGCTCCTTGGTGAGGCTGGGCTGGGCTGGGGATCCCATGGGATGGGCTGTGCTGCCGGGAGCAGCCCAGCGGAGGGGTGACGCTGGTGGGGCTCCTTGGCTGGGTGACAGTGACAGCTCAGTGGTGGCCCCAAGACTGCCATTCCCATGACATGTGCCCTTGGGGACCTGCCCTGGCTTCAGTGCCAGCAGGGTCATGGTGGAGGCTGCTGCTCCATCAGCTGGTAGATGAAGAGCAGGAGCGGGGTTTGCTTTTGCCTTCCCACTTCCTGCCAGGGATGGGGCAGCCACAGCTTCTCTGGGCACCCTGTGCCAGCGCCTCAGCACCCTCACAGGGAAGAGCTTCTGCCTAAGAGCTCATCTCAGTCTCCCCTCTGGCAGGTTCAAGCCAATCCCTTTCTCCTGTCCCTACAGGCCCTTGTCCCAAGCCCCTCTCCAGGTTTCCTGCAGAATAATACAAGAAAATTCTTGCCAGCTTCATCCAGCAGAAGCACAGCACAGTGCAGTGCTGCTGCAATGATTTTCTGGAGAACTTTTAGCTCGAGAGCAGCATCAAGATGCTGCCATGTATCTAGGCTGTAAAAGTGCAATTTCATGGACTCTGAAATGTGCCCTCTGAGTGTGGCCATGACTGCTCTGCTGCAGTTCCCTTCCAGCTGGGGAGAGGACCCTGGGGGGGTTCCACTTCAAGGCAACAAAGTGTGTATCTCCATAGCTTCCACCAGGGATGTCTTCAGACCCTTCACCCCTGAGGGTGCCTGTTTCAGGTAACAGAGGCATTTCTTCCCAGGGGAAGATTTCACTTGAACTTAGAGAAGCAGTTACAGAAATCCCCATCTTAAAGGCAAAATCCACGTCACCCTGTGGTGAAAGTGCCATAGGAGCAGCCCTGGTGTCCAGTGCTGGCAGGCAGGAAGGTGCAGCCCCGCAGTGTGGCTGCCAAAGAATAACACTCCCAGGTGCAGCTCAGCAGCAGAAGGGGAGAGTCATTGACCAGCAGCAGGTACAGGGGGAAAGGTGGCAGCTCGTGGGCACAGGCAGCTGGGACATGCCCACTGCTGCCTTGAGGAAGATGCACTAAGCTCCAAGCAGGAAGTTGATCCAGTTTTGTAAGGGAAGGCTGCAAAGTGCCTGCCCTTTCCCAGCTGCACACACACTTCCCCTCCACCTCCCTCCTACTGAGAGCCAGAGGCAGCCTGAGCCTGCAGGGCTGTGAAGCCCTGGACAGTTTGGGGCAGCAGCAGCAGCAGCAAGGAGACCAGAGAGAACCATGCAGATAGTCACAGAATCCCAGCCTGGTTTGGGTTGGAAGGGACCTGAGAGCTCTTCCAGTTCCAGCCGCTGCCATGGGCAGGGGCACCTTCCACTAGAGCAGCTTGCCTCCAAGCAGAGAGGATGTCTTTGCCGCTGATGCTGCACCCCCAGGGCTCCCCTTCCAGCAGCTACACATGCTGAGCCTTGGCTGGGAAGGATTTGGAGCAACAGGAATGCATTGGTTTGCCTGGGAAGTTCCTCTTGGATTTGAAGGACGAGCTGGTGTCAGCTTCTCCTTGAGACTTCCTGGGAATACAGAGTCACCGAAGGAAAAGAAAGATGCTGAAGGCAAATCAATGGGAGCTTACTGCCAGACTCCCCTTAGTTACAGGGTAACAGAGAGCAGTACATGGATTTTAATCATGAGTCCCAGGTTCACTACCCCAAGTCTTGTCATTAAAAGAATATATAAAGATCCTTTGTCCTGAGATGTTGTCCGTATGTTTGTAAGTAACCGCTGAGCAATGCAGTTTGCTTGAATTCCCAATCCCAGGGCAACAGCTCCTCTGTTGTTCTGAAATGTTCCCGTTGTAGCACAAGGAGCAGGGGCTTTCTGTGCAGTGGGGTTCTGGCACAAAATGCCACAGCTCAGAAGGGTGGGATGCTCGTGTGGAAGGCAGCTGAGCCACGTAATTCCAGTTTAAAGGGCTGCATCTCCCTCAGCAGCAGCAGGCATCTTTAACAATGCAGGGGGGGCACACAGGGAGTTTTGTTTCCCTCTGGTGTTCAGGGAAAGCCAGGCACGATGTACCCTGCCTGCTGTGGAAGGGTGAGAGCCTTGGGCATCTCCTGCCCACAGCTGCTCTTGGCACGTGCTGTGATGGAGAGGGGTGATGGGCACAGGTTACTCCTGGGGAGATCCCCACTGGACACAAGAGGAACATGTTTCACCATGAGAACTATCAGCCATTGAATCGTCTCCGCAGGGAAGTGGTGAAATTCCCAGGGGACTTGGACCCTGTTGGGATCCTGCTGGACAGGGGCTGGGCCAACCTGTGCTCCAGCTAGCAGCGTTGGGAGCACCATGATCTCAGAATGCTGCACCTGGGGCTGTGGTTCAGCCTGGGGAGGAGCAGCTCTCGCACAGCTGAGGCTGGGCTCTCACCTCCCTGTGCACCGAGCAGGGAGGAACCTGCAGGGCTTAATCTGGATGGAAGAGGTGAGAGGAGCCCAGGCTGGCCCCATGTGCTCCACAGTGCTCTCTGGTCCCTCCTGCTTCCCCCTTCTCTTCTTTACTTCTTTGCCCCTGGGCTCCCACCACAGAAGATGTCACCTTCACCTACACTGTGCCCCCACCTGTGTGTTTAACCCATGCTGCAGCCATACCAGCTGCCTCTGCTCTGTCACTGCCTTCTCTGAGCAGCTCCTTGCAGAGCTTGCCCCCTGCCTGCCCCTTCTTTGCTCTTTGGAGCGCTTAGAAGTCAGTGTGGCTTTCCTTGTGGCTGCAAATGGCTCAGTGCTGGTGGAGATCAGGCCCTTTCTCTGGCTGCACTTAGAGCAATCTCCCTCTCTGGATAAGTGTAGCTGTGTATCTGAGACCTCAAGTGTCCCCCTGGTTCTCTTCATGGCCTTGCTGCTTGGCATTGTTTATTCCTCCACATTTTCATCCATCCCAGGTGGCTGAACGTCATCCTTTGAAGCTAGTGCTGAATGGGGGGGAGACCCTGGAGATCCTGGGCTGCATCAACAGGAGCGTGACCAGCAGGTCGGAGGAGGTGATCCTGCCCCTTTATTCTGCTCTCGTGAGACCTCACTTGGGAGTACTGTGTGCAGTTCTGGTGTCCTCAACATAAAAAGGACATGGAGCTGTTGGAACAAGTCCAGAGGAGGCCACGAGGATGCTCAGGGGCTGGAGCACCTCCTCTATGAAGGAGAAAGTTGGGGCTGTTCAGCCTGGAGAAGAGAAGGCTGCGTGGAGACCTCAGAGCAGCTTCCAGTATCTGAAGGGGGCCTGTAGGGATGCTGGGGATGGACTCTTCATTAGGGACTGTAGTGACAGGACAAGGGGTAATGGGTTAAAACTTAAACAGGGGAAGTTTAGATTGGATATAAGGAGGAAATTCTTTCCTGTTAGGGTGCTGCGGCACTGGAATGGGTTGCCCAAGGAGGTTGTGAATGCTCCATCCCTGGCAGTGTTCAAGGCCAGGTTGGACGAGGCCTTGGGTGAGATGGTTTAGAGCAAGGTGTCCCTGCCCATGGCAGGGGGTTGGAACTTGATGATCTTAAGGTCCTTTCCAACCCTAACTGTTCTATGCTTCTATGACAAAGGACGTGGTCAAGGCACCCAGTGTCTTCACGGTAGATTTTACCAGCAAGACTGGCCTTCAGAGAGCACCCACAGCGTGGAGAGCACCCCCATCAGTGGGACGGGATGAGGTCAGGATCAGCACAGCACATGCCAGTGGGCCCTGAGGGGATGTGCCCCTTGGTACCGAGGGAGCTGACAGCACCATGAGACCGCTCCTGGTAAGCTCTGGGAAGAGGTGGGAGACACTCAGGGGTGCAGCAGTGTGGGAGGGGGAAGAGAGAAGGGCTCCTGCTCATCAGCTTCACGTCTGCTGACGGTCACCTGCTCCTCTCACCTCTCCCCAGCCACAAGAAGCCGCTGGCCCCAAGCAGTGGGTGAGCAAACGCTTCCTGGCAGCTGCTGTGGGCAGGGTGGTGCTGCTTGCTCTCTTGTTTGGGCTCTCCCGGCCCCTCAGAGCCAGAAGAGCTTTTAATATACTTGTGAGAGGGGTTAACCAGGAGCAGGAACCTGCCCTGCTCTGCCTTGGAGCTCTTCTGATTGAGAGGGAACGTGGGTTTAAAGTCTCCTTCCAGCAACCTGGAAGGGTTAACGTGGCCGGAGGGGCCTGACTGATGCAACTGCTCCTTGGAGCAGTTAAATTAAGAGGGGGACATGGGTGACGGTGACATGGTGGGGGGGCATGTATATACGTATAGATACCCCTGGAGGGATGGGGAGGAGAATCAAAAGAATGTAACTGCCACGGATTCAGATAAGAACAGTCCAGTAACTGAGGTATAACAGTTTAGTAACTCAGGTACAACACAAATCACTGCTGCTACCACCAATACTAATAATGATAAGGGAAATAACAAGGGAAGAGAATACAGTAACACCTGGCGATACCCAGCCCGACCGAGTAGTGAAGTAGCCCTTCTGGGTAACTCCCAGTTACATCCTGGGCATGACGTGCTGTGGTATGGAATACCTCTTTGGTCAGTTTGGGTCAGGGGTCCTGTCCCTGCTTCCCCCCGGCTTCCCGTCCTCCCTGGCAGAGCATGAGGCTCAAAGGCCTTGGTCAGAGTAAGCATTACTGAGCAACAGCTAAAACCATCGGTGTTATCAGTGCTGTTCCCAGGCCCAAAGTCAAAACCACAGCACTGCAGCAGCTACCAAGAAGGAGAAAAATAACTGCTGCTGCTGAACCCAGGACAGTATCCACCCCTTATTCCATACCATTCATGACATTCTTAGATCCCATCGCTCTTACGTATATCCATACACACATATATATATAAATATACATACATATATGTATACATACATGCACATATACCCCCTCCCCCCCCCCCCGCGAGATCGTTCCTTAGTGCATGAACCAATCCCTATAAAGCTGCTGAGTCCGTCCGGTCCATGATGTCGGGTTTCATCTCTTGTAACAGTCTTTTGGGGCAGGAGAGGCTGTGTGCAGTGTTGGATTGTTGCCTGCTGATGCTGATCGTTCCTTTACCCCAGAACTCGTCTGGTTCTATCAGAGCTCATTCTGGGTTGGGATGATGGTCAGAGGGAAGTCAGGGCCAGTCGCTGCTGTCCTGCAGACATCTAGTTGGTGGGCTATAGAAGTATTACATAGCAGGCAACAGCATACCATTGAGTTCATTGGCTGTTTTCCCCTAAATTCAGATCCCCTTGTGGTATACATCAGACCTCCCGTCTCCCGCATTACCCACCAATCATATCCCGGTCCCGGAGCAAAAGCAGTCCCACGAGTGGGTTTGCCTTTACCTGAAGCAGGAATAACCCAGACTGTCTTCCCCAGCAAAGTCTTTATGTGCACCCCAGGAACTGTGTCCCCCTCTACAATATGTAAAAGTTCTGACTGGGCTGGGCCAGCCCTGCTGGCAGATCCTCTGGTGTTGACCAACCAGGTGGCCTGTGGTAAGTGTGTATCCCAATGCTTGAAGGTTCCCCCACCCATTGCTCAGTGTAGTTTTTAACAGCCCATTGTACCTCTCGATTTTCCCAGAGGCTGGTGCATGGCAGGGGATGTGATATACCCACTCAATGCCGTGCTCTTTGGCCCAAGTGTCTGTAAGGTTATTCAGAAATGAGTCCCATTGTCTGACTCAGCTCTCCCTGGGGTGCCGTGTCCCCACAGGATCTGTTTCTCAAGGCCCAGGACAGTGTTCCGGGCAGTGACATGGGGCACAGCGTACGTTTCCAGCCATCCGGTGGTTGCTTCCACCATGGTAAGCACATGGCGCTTACCTCGGCGGGCTGGAGGCAGTGTGATATAGTCAATCTGCCAGGCCTCCCCATATTTATCCTTCAGCCATCGTCCTCCATACCAAAGAGGTTTTAACCGTTCGGCTTGTTTAATGGCAGCACATGCTTCACACTCATGAATACTCATGAATAACCTGGGCAATAGTGTCCATTGTTAAGTCCACCCCTCGATCACGGGCCCATCTCTTTGTTGCATCTCTGCCCTGATGGCCTGAAGTGTCATGGGCCCACAGGGCCAAAAATAATTCACCTTTATGTTGCCAATCTAAGTCCATCTGAGCCACTTCAATCTCAGCAGCTTTATCCACTTGTTGGTTGTTCTGGTGTTCCTCAGTGGCCCGACTCTTGGGTACATGGGCATCTACATGATGTACCTTCACCACCAGGCTCTGCATCGGGGCAGTGATATCTTGCCACAGTGCAGCAGCCCAGGTGGGTTTGCCTCTGCGTTGCCAGTTGCTCTGCTTCCATTGCTGCAACCACCACAATAGGGCATTTGCCACCCTCCATGAGTCAGTATAAAGTACTAGCCACTTCTTTGCAACCTGAGCATCCCTGGTTCAGTTGGAACCCATCACCCCTTGTTCCATCGCTGAAGGTCCCTCCATGTCCTCCTTACGTTGAGGATGCAGCATCAGCAAAGGGGATGCAGCCCAGGCCATGGGGGGTGTTTATCGCTCCCATTGAGCTTCTCAGCCCCAAATCCATCCTGTCTCCCCCCCAGTCCTGACCCCCTTTGTGTCCCCACAGCAGGGGCATTGTTCCCATCTGCCCTGCTTGTGGGATGCTCTGAATCCCTATGGAATGCTGTGAATCCCTATGGGATGCTCTGCTTGCGGGATGCTCTGGAGCTCCCTTGTGCCACCAGCTCCTTCCTAAGGTCCCTACATGAGGGAACATCCACACTGCAGCACAGAGATGTGGGATCGTGGAGTCATAGAATCAGAATAGTTAGGGTTGGAAAGGATCTTAAGATCATCCAGTTCCAACCCCCCTGCCATGGGCAGGGACACCTCGCTCTAAACCATCTCACCCAAGGCCTCGTCCAACCTGGCCTTGAACACTGCCAGGGATGGAGCATTCACAACCTTCTTGGGCAACCCATTCCAGTGCCTCAGCACCCTAACAGGAAAGAATTTCCTCCTTATATCCAATCTAAACTTCCCCTGTTTAAGTTTTAACCCATTACCCCTTGTCCTGTCACTACAGTCCCTAATGAAGAGTCCCTCCCCAGCATCCCTATGGGCCCCCTTCAGACACTGGAAGCTGCTATGAGGTTTCCACGCAGCCTTCTCTGCTGCAGACTGAACAGCCCCAACTTTCTCAGGCTGTCTTCATAGAGGAGGTGCTCCAGTCCCTGATCATTCTCGTGGCCTCCTCTGGACTTGTTCCAACAGCTCCATGTCCTTTTTATGTTGAGGACACCAGAACTGCACACAGTACTCCCAAGTGAGGTCTCACGAGAGCAGAATAAAGGGGCAGGATCACCTCCTCCGACCTGCTGGTCACGCATGGAATCATGGGATGGGTTGGGTTGAAGGCACCTTAAAGCTCATCCAGCTCCAACCCCTGCCATGGGCAAGGACACTTTCCATGGAGCAGAATGCTCCAAGCCCCATCCAACCATGCCCACTTCCAGGAACACCGCACAAACCCCATTCCTTCTGCACCAATCCCTTTCCAAGCTCTTCTTCCCTACCCCTTTCCCCCCCACACACACAATTCCCAGGAATTTGGGTGCTTCTGAGGAGCAAAAAGCAGCGGTTTGGGGATCAATGTGGGATAAATCCTCACCAGGGACCTTGCTCCATGGGGATGCTGCTTCTGCCCCCTGCAGCCCTCATCCTTGTGGTCCCTTGGGCAGCTTCCTGGTCCTTTTGGGGGGCTCCTATGTGCCTGTTTGAGCCTTTGGGTGCCCCCCATCTGCTTCCACTGCCCTTTGGAGTACCCCCATCCACCTTTGGGTGCCCCCCATCTGCTTCCATTGCCCTTTGGGGTGCCCCCATCTGCTTCCATTGCCCTTTGGGGTGCACCTACCCATCTTTGGGTGCCCCCCATCTGCTTCCATTGCCCTTTGGGGTGCCCCCATCCACCTTTGGCTGCCCCCCATCTGCTTCCCTTTGGGGTCCCCCCATCCACCTTTGTGTCCCCCCCGTGCCGCTTTGCGGTCCCCCCCATCCATCTTTGGGTGCCCCCATTTGCTTCTATTTTCTGCATCCCACAGAGCTCCAGAGCATCCCATAGGGATTCAAGTCATCCCAAGCCCATCAGACCCCCCCCCATCTCCCCCTGGAACACTCCATGGAACCCCCCATGGAACCCCCCATGTCCTCCCCCCCATGGAACCTTCCTCTCTATGACATCAGCCCCAGCACCAAGGGACCTGCATCCAGCACCCGTAACCCTAGGGCAGTTGTGCTTTGGGCACAGTGGTGGTAGCAGCTCCTTGGTGGCAGCATCTTGGTGTCACCCTCAGTGGTGGTGGCAGCTCCTGTGTGTCACCTCCTTGGTGTCACCCTCAGCGGTGATGGCAGCAATGGCTTTGCTCCGTGTCCTCATCGTGCTGTCATTGCCCTGGCTGGTGCACGGCTCCTGGGACAGCTGTGGGTGAGTGGCACCAGGCTCCGGGTACTCCACAGGGAGGTGCTGCTGCTCCCAACCATGGTCACACCAGTGGGGTGGTGGGACTGGGAGAACCCCGCTTCTTCGCCATCACCTCATGCGGTGGCACAGCCTAGCTATGGGGCACCCCATAGGGTCCCTTGTCCCTGCAGCACCCTAGGGGTGGGATGATGCTCATCTTTGGGACACCCCATAGGGTCCCTTGTCCCTGCATCACCCAATGGGGTGGGGCGATGCTCGCTCTCTCTCTTTCCTAACCATCAAGTGTTGGGCTCCTGCTTCCAGAGGGACCTGCGGTACCCGTCCCATGGCTGATTACCACGGGATGTCGCGCATTGTCGGAGGTATGGATGCGCACCAGGGCGCCTGGCCATGGATGGTCAGCATCCAGTTCCCCACGGCCACCGGCTTCTCGCACATCTGCGGGGGGTCCCTCATCACCCCCCAGTGGGTCCTCACGGCCGCGCACTGCTTCATCGGGCAAAAGTAAGGGGGAGAAGGGATTCCAGCCATAGGGAATAGGCAAGGAGCAGCTCCCATCCCGTCTCCTTCCCCATCCTGGATGCACTGGGAAGAGCGCTCAGGAGAAGGCTGCTTCCAGCTTGACATCCCTGGAGCCTAAGGCTTGCTGGGGCAGTGCTTTCCTTTGGGAAGCAGAAGCAATGTGGCTCCTTCCAACCCCTCTTCTCCATAGAACGGATTAGAATGGAATGGGAGGGGATGGAATGGAACGGGATGGAATGGGATGGGATGGATCATGGGATGGGTTGGGTGGCAAAGGAGCTTGGGATCATCCAGTTTCAAGCCCTTGCCATGGGCAGAGATGCCTTCCATAGAGCAGCTCGCTCCAAGCTGGCCTTGAGCGCTGTCAGGGATGGAGCATCCAAACCTCCTCCATCCATCCCATCCCAGTGCCCCAGCACCCTCATAGGGAATCCCTTATGTCCAAGCTGCAATTCCGTCGGAACCCATCACCCCTTGTCCTATGGCTCCAATCCCTGCTCTTCCACTCCCTCCCAGCTTCACCACGGATTGGTACGTGATGGTGGGAATCACGGACCTGGCTTGGGCCAATTCGGAGACCCAGAAACGTTGGATCCAGAAGGTCGTGGTCCATGAGCATTACACCAAGGCCTCCGACGGCTTCGACATCGCCTTGGTGGAGCTGGACCAGCCGGTGCAGTGCGGGTACCACGTGCAGCTCGCCTGCCTGCCCGATGCGACGCTCAGGGTATCCCAGCTGAGTGCTTCATCAGCGGATGGGGCGCGAGGGAAGCCAGAAGTGAGTGCCCGACGGCCCCGTTGGCCTTGGATTGCTGGGTCACGGATTCATGGAATGGGATGAAAGGGAGGGTAAAGCTCATGCGGGTCTATTGGAGGTTGCTCTGACTGGGGTGGAGCATCCCAACCTTCTCCATCCAACCCATCCCAGTCTCCCACCACTTCCTTCAACCTGAGCATCCCTGGTTCAGTTGGAACCCCTCACCCCTTGCCCTATCGCTGAAGGTCCCTCCATGTCCTCCTTATGTTGAGGATGCAGCATCAGCAAAGGGGATGCAGCCCAGGCCATGGCGGAGGTGTTTATGGCTCCCATGGAGCTTCTCAGCCCCAAATACCCTCAAATCCATCCCTTCTACCCCCAGTCCTGACCCCCTTTGTGTCCCCACAGCGGGGGCATCCCCATCTGCCCTGCAGGAGGCCAAGGTCCGCCTCATCGACGTCCAGCTCTGCAACAGCAGCCTGTGGTACCGAGGGGCCATCAAGAGCCACAACCTCTGTGCTGGGTACCCCCAGGGGGGCATCGACACCTGCCAGGTAGGGATGTGCCACTGGGTCCTTCTTCTCCGCCCCCATCTGCAGGGCCTTGCTCTGCATCCCCCTTTATCCCAGCTTCGGAAGCGCATCCAGCTCCTGGTCCATCATCCCTGCACAGGAACCATAGAGGTTGGAGCTTTAAGAGCACTGAGATTCCACCACTAAACCATGTCGTGAGCATGAATTCATGGAATGGGTTAGCTTGTGAAGGAGCTTAAAGCATCCAGTTCTAAGCAAGGGTCACGGATGCCTTCCATTAGACCAGGTTGCTCCAAGCCCCATCCATCCTTCTCCACCCAACCCATCCCAGTGTCCCACCACCCTCATAGTGAACAACTTCCCCTTACCTCCAACCCAAACTCCCCTGTTGTATTTGGAACCCATCACTCCTAGTCTTACGGCTCCAATCCATGCTGAAGGTCACTCTCCACACGCAAATGATGAAGGAGAACCCTTCCATCCCCATGGGGTGACAGCGGTGGTCCCCTCTGGCGTTGCCATGGCGACCCGTGCCCATCCTCATCCTCTCTCTGATTCTCCTCCATAGGGTGACAGCGGCGGTCCCCTCATGTGCCGGGACACCCGTGCCAACTTCTTCTGGGTTGTGGGGCTGACGAGCTGGGGCCGCGGCTGTGCCAGGGCCAAGCAACCGGGGGTCTACACCTCGACGCGGCACTTCCATGACTGGATCCTCCTCCAGCTGGGGATGTTCCGCTCCGCGGGAGCCTTCGCAACGCCCCGACATGGAGCCACCAGTCTGTCTCCCATAGTCCCATTCAGCAGACGATGCCGGCTCCGACGGCCTCCAGCATCAGTGGCATCTGCTCCTTCCCATACCGGCTGGTGATGGAATTCATCAGTCGGGTGCAGGAGCTGCTGCAGGCTCTACGAGGGAAGAAGACTTGAGGAGCGGCATCGCTTGAAGCTGGCTTGAGCTTCACTAAAGTTGCCTTATTTTCCCAAAGAGAAGATGCTTTGCGTGCCCAT